>NW_008654375.1:92624-131166 GCF_000695815.1 Acanthisitta chloris | reverse complement strand
GGAAAGAGAAAGGTAAAAAGGAAGAAGAGAAAGGGAGACCAAAAGGGAAAGAAGGGAAAGGGCAGTTGTAAAGGTCTTCATTGCATGTTCTTATACTTCCCACATGATTTCCTGCCCCTTGTCCCTTCCCCAGGACATGTCAACCCGACCAGCAATGGAAGCATGCCATTAGAATAGGTGGAACACACCACCATGGCTCTTTGTGCATCTGTCAATTAAAACCGGTATTTTTGACCCTCCAGCTTTAAGCTGAAAATCTGTTATGGTTCTTCAAGGTAGCAACTCCTGCATTTCCATGCTTGGAGACTAACCTAGCAATAGTATCTCTGTAGTTCATGAATAAACTAATCTCCCTCACAATGAGAAATCAGTCTGATAAGCACCACACAGAAACAGCTAAATAAATCTCATGGAAACCTTTTCTGAAAAGATAGTCCTTCCTCAGATACATCTGCTTGCTCAAGCCAGTGCTGTTGCTGGTCTCTGAGTTAGCCCAGATTTAGTCTTCACAAGGAGTGCACATTTTGGTGATGTCCATATGGATCATATAACCACAGCCATCTGACAGCAGTTTGAGTGACATGGTTTTCTTGAGGTATGCCGAATACAGAATAAATGCTGGTTTGACTCTTTAGCATGTACCAGATAGCCTAAGCTGAGCACTTGATCCAGACCATTCTACTGAGTTCTCAAAAAGCATAGCTTTAGATAGAAAAAGATTGTCTAAATTTTTAACTGTATTCCATATGTGAAGCATAGGAGAAAGAGCAAATTCTGATCACTCTGGTCTGATGTTTCCTTCCACTGCCAGATTTTTCCTGGGAAGCAAGGGAAGAAGGCAGCCCTACTAGGGGAGTGCATCCTGCTCTGCCCAGGAGGCAGAAGACTCCCACTGTCCTGTCGTGCTGCATTTCACAGCTGTCCAGTGCCAAGTGCAGTAAATGCAATATCACGCATTTACAGAATTCCTTTATGGGTTTTTTTGCCTGGCTCATACTTTTCCAGCAGAGGGCAGTGGCATATTTCTAGTTGTAAAGCTGTTAAAATCTAGCGAAAAACACAGCAAGATTCTTCCATATGCAAGCACAGGCGCAGAGAGAAGTAGGAGAGTTCATACCAGGTTTGTCTATTATTTAGCAATCGGTTACATCACCAGATAAAGCAAACACTCTGCACTCGGGGAAGTGAGGGGAGAGAGCTGTCTGCCTGCATTTGGGCATATTTAGTGGAAAGAGCAATACAGAGTCTCTCTCTATTTTCTCTTGCTGGTTGCTACATTTTCTTTTTTGCTCTGAGGGAATGCAAGGGAATTAGCAACTGCTACACTGCTGTCAGCTGAGCAAACAGAACCAGCTCACCATTTCAGGCTTGTACTCTGGCTTATTCCAGTACTGGGCGAATGATTTGATCTGCTGGGCTGCCATCCTGTGACTCATAAATTCACTGTATGCATAATTGTCCGGAGAGGAAAAATCCCCAGCAGCCCTCAGTTGACAGTGGCACACAGGTCCATACTTCCCTACCACTTTTTTCATCAAGAGCATAGGAACAGATCTGCTGTCAGCTGGATCCTCTACTCCACATACTCCTTCTCCATGGCACATATTATCCACTCAGCTCAAGTAAGGTGCAGAACTGCTGGGCTACAGACTAAACTGTACAACTACCCCAAGGCCACTTTTGGTCATTGGGCAGGACTGACCAGAAAGCTGCTCCATTGGAAAATGGCACCATGTTGAAATGAAAGTGTCTCACCTGCAATTCTGGCTTGTCCCTGGATAATCACTGGCATGTCCCTCTGATTCCACACCTGCACCAGCACCAAGCTCAGAGGAGAGGGGTGGTCTGGGGTAGATGGGATGGGAGAAGCAGGGGAGGACAGGCCATGCTTTAGCCTCACTTAGAACCTGCTCTAGTCTCACTTACTCTTTCTGGAGATAACCCACAGGCATGGCTGCTGTGGCTGTGGGAAGAAGGAACAGTGAGAAGGGAGGCCCAGAACAGTCAGGACTTAGTGTGCAGAGCAGAGCACAAGACTAATATGACAGATGTCATGACACCATCAGTTATCCAAAACAAAATGGTGTTGGTGTTGCACAAGTTCAGAGTCATGGCACAGCTGTGTTACAGTGACCTTACACAAGCACAGCTCTGCACAAGTCAGGAGTCAGCATGAACTCCCAAATGTTTCTCTGTCCTTCCTACAACCAGTGCTCACTTCCCAGGAAAGCAAACACACCAGTATGCCTCTCATCTGGCTGTGAACATCTTGCTCAAACACAATCATTTTCTAGCGTTATCCAAGATACAGGGTGATCTGGGGATTATGCAGATCCTGGCAACACTAGCCAGGTCATAGGGCCACAATTGACAGTGTAGGACAGTGAGGATACTCAAGAAAGGAGAGTAAGCATGGGAAACTAGCACTTGCAAAGCTTTGAAGGGCCGTTGGATGACAGGGGCTGAAATACTGTGGTTTCCCATGCAGAACGCAACTCAAAGAGCCCTCAGAGCAGTTTTGTGTGTGTTTGCAAATGCCCAGGCTGAATTCTGCAGGGGGGACAGCTCAAGTGGATGTGGCTCCAGCAGCCTTGCCATGGATGTCTTCTTCACCCTTTCTTTTGCGCAATGTAGAGACGGTGGTAACTGTGACACAAGTTTTGAAGCAGTCTGGCTAATGCCTCTTGCATGTTAGGAGGATGTATTCAGGCAGACTGGGACTTAAAATGGTTGTCCAAAGCAGCTGCCACCCCTTGCTCTGGTTTGGTGGCAGGTCTTAACAGAGATGAGGAATGTACATTTATTTTAGCTAGATTAGATCCTCCAGATCTTTGCACCAGTTTCAGGCAGAGTCATGGTGACATGAGTCTGTCATGGTGCTCCTGAGCTGGCTGGGCAGAACTGAGATAAAAGAAGAATGCACATTTCATTGCAGAAAATATCAACCAGAAAAAGATCAGCACAAGCAGAAGCAGCCTGTCCCTGAGAGCATGACTGTTGGATACTGTTGCTGGGTAACAGCCAGCTGCTTTTAATACATCCCACTCTTTTATTCTCATTGATTTTTTAATGTCTTCCAAAGATGAGCCTTTTTCACTTTTCCTGTTGTTTTCACTCAAACTGAAGCATGCTTTCATTCAGCAAATAGTCAGTCCTCCCATCATGTTTTATCCTACAAGATGCTGTATATGAAGTTTCCTACATTCAAGGAAAGAGATCCTCTCACTGCAATCAGACTGGACATCACCTGGAGACTAGTGTAAGGATAGTCTATAAATTTCCTCCTGGACTAGGCAAAGGCAAAGGATATGTCCTAGTGAAGCACAGGAAGACTCTCAGGACAGAGGAGACCCTCTGTCACTGGAGGTGTCTAAGAACAGGCTGAACCTGGGCTTCCTAAGCCCACTCGTGGGTGCCATCATCAACACCGACAGCAGTATCAGATGACACACAGAGACAACCTCTTGCCCTGTGATGATCCTCTTTAATTTCATGTAGCTATTTTTACTAATAACACACTGCTTGAGGAGGAAGGTGCTCCCAAAATAAATTCATCAGTATGCTCTCTCCATGGCTTATCTTCTTCTCCTCCCTCAGTTTCTCAGCCATGAACCCTTTGCCCGTAGCAAATCCATCAAACAGCTTCACCCTACTGAACAACTTCCAAACTACTGTTAATCACTCCAGTCACCAGCCTCCTCTCACTGCAGCAACAGCAACATCTCACAACTGTCAAGCAGCCTGGCACTGGCTCGATGCTGTGGTGCATCTGGCTGGAAGCAAACTGTACAGGTGCTGGAGGAGCAGGTGCAGGCACCATTGCCACACCAACTCTGAGCCCTGGTCCCTTTTAGAGGTGGGTTGCAAACCTCTGGGTTAGGGTTCAGCATATGTATCTCAAGGTTGATTTTTACAACAGTACATTTGCTTTAGACAGGGAGGAAAAATAGACACCCCCCTGAGAGCCTTTCTTGTTCCATTTTCCTTTTTCATTATTACTGTTCTCAGATTAACATCCAGTGTAGGCTTGTGGGGGCTATTTACACTAGAAACCAGGGCTTCTCTCTGGCACCTTTATGGATCAGGTTAAATCTATGCCAGAGCTTCAGGTATTTGTTTCACTTCTTAACCTTTGTGCTAAATTCATGCAGTTGCCTGGGTGAGCACGGCAGCTGGCACCTCCTTTGACTCTGCCTGTAAAATCAACAGGCACTTTATTTCCCAATTATAAGAAATCCATTCATTGCTGAAGATGCTCCAAAAGACATTGCAGTGTTTTCTTTTGGTTAGGATGAAAAAAAGAAAGTGAGAAAGAAGCTTCGGTGATAATGGTCACATGAAGCTGTTTGACTCAAGCTATTGAGTTGACTCAGAAGTTGACATTTGCGAGGGATAGCAAGAATGTCCTCTCAAACACTTCAGCAGGCAGGCACAGAGTCAGTTGTGGTGCTCCCTGTTTAAGCATCCATTTCAGCAGGTGCTCAGCAGGCAGGGGGATGGGAAGGATTTAAGGAAAAACACATACTGGTACCACATGTGGAGACAGGAGTATCTCAATGCACAAACGCACACCCCAGATAGGTCTGAAAAACAGGCCATGTGTTCGTTCTCTGCTTTTTTCTCTAAACCTCTGTATATGCAATCCATCATAAAAGCAAGACACTAACTGCAGTTGTCCCAAAGTCCAAGATGCAAAAACTGATGGATAGTTTTATAGGATATTTGAAAATAAATGTATCAATACAGTTCCACATTTAGACCTTTAATTAAATGCCTGGATTTCTGTTATTTTTCATACCACAGGATAAAGAATTCTCCCTTTGGCAGAGAGTCCTTCCTCCTTAGATCTCAATCTCTGCCAGCAGGGATTTTTTACGTGCACAAACCTTGAATTGTCTTGGTGCATACAAATCATGAGGGTTTTGGCCGCCCAATGATAGGAGCTCCAGTGGCTTATTAAACCAGACATTTCAATGTGTGTAGAGCAGCCCTATGATTGTGATTGGCATGTGGTTACTTTCAAACAGCTTGTTTCTCCCATGGCTGGCACAATGCCAAGAGAAGCATTTTAATATTAAGGTGGTTGTAGGAAAGCAGCAGATGCAATAGCCGAGGAACAAAAAAAAAAACTGCTTTATGAAGTGTTTTGGCTCATTTACCTGTTCTAAATAATTGCCAATGACTGAGTGCCTGAGTTCAGAAAACAAAGGTTGTTTGTCTTGCACAACTTCGTTTATCCAGTTTGGGATGAATAGGGTCCACTAAACCAACATCCACATGTAAGATAGGAAACTCTTACAGAATTTTTTCTATTCTGTTTCTCACAGAAATAGTTTTACTTATATCAGCTAAAACAGGATCAGTATGCTTCAGTCTGTTGCCATACACTTGTGATTTATTTATTAAGCCACACTACGTAGGAGGATGAGGAGCATCAGCTTCTCTCAGGTTGATCAAAGCCCTCCTACTTTCTCCAGACAGAAGGTTCAGCCTGAGCCTAGTATTGTGCATAGCCTCCTGATATATTTTTTAGTTTTCTAGCATGGATGTCCTTTTAGCGGGGAATTAGTGCTGTGGTTCCCCAGAACTTGCTCATAAATTGCAACAAAAATGCACAAACAAGACCTATGGACTTTCCACTTTTCCATTTAATTAGGATCCATTTAGCTGCACAGCAATAGCTTTTAAATTCAAGTAGTTATGTAACATATATTTTCAGTCTAGAGGTAGAAGAAGCTTAAAGCAGTGGGTGGATGCTTCACCACGTGTAACCTCCTTGGCTAGCTTCTCACATCCACGAAGTTTGGCATCTTTTCTCAAGCACTCAGCGTTCCTTTCCCAAAATTTTGCCCGATCTTCCTGAGTCATTAGGAATGCCAAGGTAAAGGTTCTTCATCCAACTCTTTTTCTCTCTAACATGTTTTACCTTTCACTTATGACAAGTTAAGAATTGAGCTAGCAGCTGCCAGTCCTTACTCAGTCGATGCACATTGAATTACTGCAACAGAACTGCATGCTAGGGATCCAAATGCACTGATTTATTGAGTGTGATGTGCCACTGATGGCTTCTTCTTGTGCCTATGTATC
Source organism: Acanthisitta chloris (assembly GCF_000695815.1). Lineage (NCBI taxonomy): Eukaryota > Metazoa > Chordata > Aves > Passeriformes > Acanthisittidae > Acanthisitta > Acanthisitta chloris. The sequence continues at coordinate 125,079 of NW_008654375.1, read as the reverse complement.
AAGGTGTAACTGGTCGTATAAAAAAAAACAACAATAAATGCCTGCTTGTCTTTGCAATGATTTTGGTCATTAGAATAAATTAGTTCGGAGTGGATGAATGAGGCAATGCTATTTGTAGCCTTTATAGATGAATGATTTCTAAATGAAAATGAAATTATAATTTTTAAAACACAGGAACAGCAACTTACAAGACCATTGGATAACACATATGCAGTGCTTAAAAATATCTGAATTCATTGCAGGGGGGAGAAGAAATCCTCTATTATACTGGATTTATCATTCTTTTGTCAGCAGAAAGAATGCTGCTTCCAAGTGGAGTTTTAGACAAAAACAGATTTCAAAATCCTGAGTAAAGAAGAGGGAATTGCAGCTGGTCACTGCAGGGAATGAACAGCACAGCTTGCACTTCTCTGTCTGGGAGAATAAAAAAGCATTTGAAGCACACTTACCAAAATGTAAATCAACTGTCTCCACTTGTCCTGATAAATCTATCAATTGCAAGAAGTTGACCGATAGCTTAAACCAAAAGCAAATTTATAGTTACAACTCAAGAATGAGCCAAAACTGAAAATTAAGGCAAAGGGCAGCCTTAAATTGTGTCATTTATCTCCTGAAAACATGAAATTCTGAGGTAAAGGCTATCCTACATCTGTCCCCTGATACTGTGCCCAGGATGGGTGGTGGGTGACCCCTGTGACACTGTGCACCAGGGCCCTCTGGGTCACTCTGCTCAAAGAACATCAGTCTTACAACAAGACGTCCAGGCTTGAGCTTGGTCCTGTTGGGACAATTTGTATTTAGTGCTTGGTGAGGGGCTTGGCACATGGCCTGGCCTCTGAGGAAGGGTCCTGCCAGCACAATCCTCTGAGCTGCCCTTCTCCTGAAAAACAGGGAGTGAAGGAGGAGAAGGTAGTTGAGCATTCAGTGTGTTGCCTGCCTTGTTGACACTGTGTCGACACTCCTTACTGGGAATCTGTGAGAGCTGCTGTACTCTGCATTGAGACCAAATGGAGCACAAGGAGACAGGCATCAAGATATTATGAGGGTAACAGAGCACTAAGAAATCCTGAGTCCTGTGAGCCCAGTTCAATCTGTTCAGTGAGAGTCCTTCTAGTGCACCACAGGATTTCCCCCACCAGGAAACTGCAGTACAAGGTGAGAAACCATCTCCCCTTTCCCTGTCATTCCTGGCCCTTTTCATCTTGTAGTTGCTATGCCACTGAAACAAGACCTTCCTCACAACACTAGCACTAGGCAAAGCTCAATTTCTGCAAGATCATTATTCTATCTGTTATCTTGTCCTCAAACTTCCTGTGGATCTCCTGGTGAGCACTCAGAACACACAGGCACTTGGAGGCAGGCACACAAGCAGAAAGGAGGTAGTGCCTTCCAAGCACCCTGCTGGCACCCTCAGAGCCTCATGCTCTTTATCTCAGCCCCAGGCTTCATCTGTGACCCTCAGAAGTGCCTCAGTTTTTGCTATCTGTTTTCCTCTGGCAGCAGTTTAGAGATAACTCCAGCTAATGGGGCACTATTCTTAGCCAGTGGCCTGGCAGCAGGTGCAGCTGTGGGCACAAAGCTGCTCATGGGAAAGAGGTAGAGCCACAGTCACACCATCCTGCCAATCAGCCCCAGGGCTTCAGAAGGGTTGGGAGAGCTTAGGCATGAGTGGATGATTAAAAATAAGCTAATTCATGCCCAGGGTACTGAACAGTTAGAGAAAATCCTATCTGGAAATGTAGAGGAATAATCAGCAATAAGCAGCCATGGAATAAGTACTGATAAGCCATGTGGAAGTCTTTGCCACCAGAAGCCATGCTGCTGGTTGCAGCTGCAGCTGTGTCCGTGCTCATTGTGCTCCTGTTGCCACAGCAGTGTCAGAAATGCAAAAGCATAAGTTTCTTCATTCTTTGAGTTGTTTCCTCTCTGTGAAAAGTGCTGCCACACTTGTTTGGTTCAATAAACCCAGTCCAACTTCTTATATGGAGCAGTTCATGAAAAAGCACGTCACAGGAGAAGCAGGGAAAGGTAAATGGCACTGAGATTCACCTGTGACACTAAAGACCCCCAGACTCATGACCAAAGGTGTTCCCATGAAACCTGTCACATGCCAAATCTTAAAATTCTGTCTGCTATATTTGGCTTCAAATCCAGGTATAGATGCAGATAAATTGATACATAAGCTAGAAGACAACAAAGACATTCAAGAGAAGTAAGAGAAGATGTTGGAAAAGTCTTATATATTTTTACTGGAATATGTTAACAAACTATATATTTCTAGTTCTTCAGCATATTTTTTCAATTTAAAACAAAAATTGTATATACAAAAGACCTGCAGACATTAATATATGTTTTCCTTGTGTTTATTTATGTTTTCGAAAAGAAAAACACTATGGGAAATAGTGGTCAAGATAAAGGGCTTCTTTTGTCAATAATCTCTTTTTGTTTCACACTGGTTTCAAGACTGTGGTTTTCTGTGTTCAGAGAAGCCCCTCTGTCCCTGAGCAGTGCCACCTGACTGAAAGCAGCACTGAGAATAACACTGTTTCCTATTCTGCAAAAACTTCCAGTATTCTTCCTGCTTAATAGAGGGAACATCTATTGAAATGAGAATTCCCAGCACAGGATCTAATAACTTAAGGTAATAGCAAGTTTCTTTTGAACTCATCCAGTGCAGAAATCCAGCAGCTGAGGACTTTGCAGGCTACAGTGCATGGTTGAATTAAAAACAGTTTCACTGTCCTTTGGGTGGGTCAGTATGGCTGCAGAAGTCAGTCTAAGAGCTGTCTCTACCTCCTACCAGCCCCTAGGGCAGCTTCCTGAATTGTCTTATCTATTTTATAGGGTTTCATGTGGCTCTTTGCATGTATGAACTTTGTCTTGCCTAGCCTCCATAGAATTACTGAGGTAAGCACTGTACATATAAAACTTAATTTCCAACACGTCTGCAAAACCACTGCCTGCATCCAACTTCCTCACAGAGCTGGGGTCCCAGGGAAGCCACCTGGATCCTGTAGCTGTGTGACCTGCAAGCCACTCTTCAAGCTTGTCATCCCAAAACATCATTTGACTTCTAGGCCATTCTTTGGGGCACTATTCTTTGTGTTCTTTGGTGTTGAGGTGGCAAGTCAACCCTGTAGATGCTACCTGCTATTGGATAACTGTTGAGCTCAGCAAAATTGGGACATCCCCAATAAAAAGAGGGAAAAAAGAAATCCATGTGGTGGAACGGAACAATAAATACCTTTAGAAAGGTCCCCCAGCCCTGGAGCATCTGGCTGTGAATTGAAGTGGTCTCTACCTACCTCAGTGTCAGTTCTGACTTGTTGGGGTTTTTTGGTATTCTTTAAGAATATTGAGCACATAAGAAGTTTTAGACGTCTTTGTGGTGCTCATCTGCACATTCTTTTTTACTTCACTGAATGTTTTTCTACATTTAAGTGGTGTCTGGGTCTTTTTACCATGCCCAGTAGACTGGTCTATGAAGAAGGTAGGCATGTAGGTGTCAGAAAGAGTCTAGTCTTTTCCCTCCCCTGACCTGTGCTTACAAGAACACCATGCAAACACACAGTATAGTCACACAGAAGTGCAGACCAAAGCTGTTGTGCTCCCCACCACTCATTTGTGCTCTTTCTTGAGCTCATCCCCCTCCAGGTTTGAATCTTTGAAAAGTATGAGAAAATAGTTGCATCTTCTCTTTCCAGAGCCCAGGAAAAATGTCCCTAGCAAACAGACAGCAGAAAATCCAGTAACTCATTGAATTTTGGCAGAACACCACTAAAGGCACGCCATAAAAGTAAGAAAAGGTTTGGTAGACTGCATGTACTCCTTCTTGTTCTGTGTCTGGCTGGTGAATGGAGAATTTAGTCTTTAGTATGGCCAAGCCAGCACATGCAACAATATTAAATTGGTTGGGAAAGCATCTTTCTGAAAAGAAGCAAAGGTTTGCAACTAATTTCAATGTGGTCATGGATTTAAATTCTTTTCTTTCTGGTCATTAAGTCAAAGGAGGTTTCAAACATTTTGGTGTGAAATTCTGAGAAAATATTTGCAAATTCTAGAAATTTGTACAGGGTGAAACCAATCCATTTCTTCAGAGAAGGAGAGCATAATTTGCTTACTACATTCACTAGATCATTCACTTGCCTGAATTTTATGCTATAGATTTCTTACCTTAAGTAATGTTTACTACCTTTTGACACTGTTTGAAAGCAGAAAACCAGAGGGGAAGCTACCATTATACAAAACTCCTATCAAATTCTCAAAATAGTCTGAAAAAAATAGGAATAATTTTCTTTAAATACCACAAGATTAAATAATAATACCATTAGATCATCTTATAATTGCATTCTGCTTTCTCAAACATCTAGATGCACTTATGCTTTCAAGCACTTCTCTGCAAATATGAGGATTAGAAATTCATACTTTCAGAATGCAATTAACACAAGCAAACAAACAAACCCAGCTTCAGTTGGCATAAATCAGCATAGTCACACTTCTGGACTTAGTCTATGCTGAATTGTTTTGGTTAATAATCACAGGTTCTTCTCATACATTTTTGTCACTCCATTTATCTCACACTCCGCTTCGTTCCCAGCCCTATAATAAATTCTAAAGAATTAAGAGATGAATGATTACAAAGCAGCATGTTTCCCTTGGGACAGACTGAACCCTTTGCTTTGAACCGTAACTGATGCAGTTACAGCCTAAAGAGTTTGCCCCTGCGAGACATTGTCTCTTAGTGCCTTTAACTACTTTCAGTGAATATTCTCAAAGCTTAAGCAGTTAACTTAGGGTCTCTCTCTGTCTTGCAACACATCACAACCAATTGAGGTATAACAGCAGTGCCAATCAGGTTAGGTCAGAATTGGCCCCACACTCTTCAGTGACCTGATATGCATCTGCATGGGGCAACCAACAGAATCATAGCGGTGCAAACAGCTCCATTCTGCCTATCTGCTAGGCCTGCCTTGCTTTTGACTGTCTTACTCCTTTGCCTCTCTGGGTCACTTGGGAGGTCAGACATGGAGGAACAGTGCTGGATCCCAGACTGGGAAAGCTGCAGTCCCTTTGTTGTTTACCTGTTTGAACCTGCTGGTCCTCAACAAACATTGAGGGCTCTGTGTGCTCCTTTCTTACTGGAAAACAGACCTATTCTGCTTCTCTCAGAAAAAAAGCAGCCTAGACCCAAGATTTGAAGAACTGAAGATAATACGAAGAGTCATAAATTTCTGTAGCCTTGGCACCCTGCTTGTATCCCTTTTTAGGGATCTTGTTCTGATTTTCCTTTTTCTATCACCACTGTTGGGGCAGGAGCAAGCCTAAGTGGTGTAAGAGGATTCTTCACAATGTTCATTTTCTCAAGATTTTATTCTGTAACATGACTTTTCTCATAGCATTTTATAGCCACAAATTATGCAACTGTCTCTTGGTACACAGTTGCCAAAGCAGCAGAGCAGTGCTAGGTGAAAGGCCTATTTTGCATTAGCTTTAATCCCTTTTAAACTGAGTGCTTCGATTTGTAATTTCCTTCCCTATGATACTGGTGTTCATTTTTCTTTAACTTCTGTGTTGCAAATATCTTATTTCAGATATTTCAGGACAGTAATGATTCTACATAGGTTTAAAAAATTGAAATATATAATATCATTTTAGAGTTCAATACTGTTTTATGGGCTGGCTCACTGTACCTATTTTCCTCTTCTTCTTTGTCTTTTATTCTCTTATTAAAAACAAATTCCAGTTGCAAGTTCGTGAGTTGTAATAGAAAGAAAATCTTTGTTCTGGGCTCAATAAACTACAAGTACAATCTACTGTTTATGAAGAGGAATTCTTTCCATAGATTTTCTTTCCTACTTCACCAGACAGAAACAATTTTCTGATTTATTCTTCCTCCCTTTCCAGAGGTTCTGTTTCAGCAATAGAACAGGTTCGACTCACTGCCACACAAGGGTTGCAAAATGCTGGCAACCCTTGCACTTATGATTTACACAAGATAATGATTTTCAAACATGTGCAGCACATTCCAGTATAGAACTGATGATAGCTTTTAAGGGAAGAGCACAGAGGAGAAATAAAAATCAAAACCCAGGAGAAACGATGGCCCTCATTTCAAGGTACTGCCAGCCAAGAGGGCACAGTAAACAGTATCTATTCCACTGTGACTCTTCATATGCAGAGGGTGGTCTAGGGAGAACCTAGAAATTCTCTGTCTCTAAGGGTAAATATTGCTCTTTGGTGTCACCTGTTCACCCAACACTGTCCATGGACTACAACAGAGGGAAAGAAAGATTTAGGACTTTTCTAGAAGATAGCCCTGAATGAAAACATGGTCCTCAGGTGGCCAGTTCCTCTCACACCACTGCTCCTTTCACTGTCTGTGCTGGTGCATAAAGGCCACTGCCAGATGGGCTTTGGTGCATGACAAATTGACAGTGTCAGACTGAAAGGCCCTGAACAAGGCACTGATTATGATATTTTTTACTCTTGCCCTCCAGATAACCCTGATCCTTCTCAAAATGGCACAGAAAGGAACCTCTTAAAGCACCTGAGAATATAACAAATGCAAATTTCTAAATAGAAAATAAATATCCATGCTGTATTTAGCCAGGTTAGTATTTAAATTCATTTCTTGTCCAAAACATGATGTTTTATTTGTGATTCAGGACCACAAGTGAACTCTGAAGAAATTTAAACCATGATTATTTTTTTAATATAAAGCAGAAGCATTCAAGTATTTATTTTTTGATTGCATGGTGAGAATGACACAACTTATATGTATTGTCCTGTAAGTCTGTCTTCTGTCAATATTACTATAGTAATGGTTCAAACATTTTAAGATAAAATTTGTCACCAGAGAGAGGTTAAGAAAGCAGAAAACATTTAAAGTGAACTCATGAAATCCGCATCTCCTCCCAATTTTTCCATTAAAATTTCTAGCCACAACAAAATGCCACATGGTTTCAGATTGAAACTTCATCCATCTGTTGTCTGGCCAAGAGAAGCTATCTACAGATACTTTGGGAAAAAGTATAAAAACCAATCCATTTCTGAAGTGAGTGCGGGTAGCTGATTTTAAGCCCATTGACTGCATTAGTCAATTCCCTCCCTCACTCTGTGCAGTACTTTACATTGTACTTCCTCAATAATTTTATTCCCCTGTTGCCAAATACTGCTATATCACACACAGTCCAGCTTTTTACTGTCATCTTTCCCCTGAGCATTCCAAATCACCTTCAGACTTCATCATCTCTATTTTCCACACAAATCCTGTATGGGTGTATTTAACAGCACAGCCTGCAGTAATGTGTGCCTCGTGGGGCTACATTAGTAACCTCATTCCATTGCTAAAAGTTTTCATTCTTTATCTTTTAGCAGCTATTTGCCCAAAGGGACTTCTTTCCTAGTTGGAGAGTGTTTTAAGAATTTTTAGAGTTTTTAAGACCTCTGGCTAATGATTCTGCTGAAAACTTGTAGAAAGTCCGTATATACTACATGGATCTATATATATTGCTTACAAAGGACTCTAACAGCTCTGTGAGGCATAATTGCCTTGACAACATCCATGTTGCCTGTTCTTCTCTGTAATGTATTGTACAGTATCTGTTTATTCTACTCTTTATAAAATTTTTTACTGATTTTCCAGAATTAAAAATTAGATCCACTTGTCTACATATTCCAAACCCAATCTTCAGTGACTGGTTACCTTTGTTAGCTTTCCTTTCTTTGGTATTGCTGAAGGTTTAAACCATGTGTTATTGCCACGTGCAACAGTTCAGCAATTTTATATTTGAGATTCTTGAGAACTCATGTTACCAGCTTCATCTAGTCCTGGTGATGGGTAAAGTTTGTCCTGCTTCACACAAAAATCTGAAATAGAAATATCTGCAAGAAATTCTGTTGTGGTTTACATGGTAGTCTGACCTGAAAAATATGAAGGGTTTCTGTTTTAACATAGCCTTTCTAGTGGTTTATGTGTAAGACTTTTTCCTGCCAGTGGAATAAAAAGCCATCATGCCTTTTTCTGGGATACTCCCTTCCTTCAGGCTGTGCCTCAATACACGACAGCATCACCAAGCCAGCAGGTGACCACAAGTGATGCACAGTGGCAGTTCACCTCCAGGCCCCTCACAGTCCTGGCCAGCCTTCTCTCAGTGGATAGCACCTCATGGCATCAGAAAAAGATTAGTTTAGAATAGTTTAATGATCTTCTTTATTAATCTAATTGCTTTTTGTTTGTGGCTACAAAGCACACTGGAAAATGCCAGTCATTTAGCATTACACCCCTAAAAATCTATATGCAATCTATGCATGCTGCTGGTCCAGCCACAGTGTTAACTGCAATGTCAATAAACTCTGTGTCCATCAAGGTCTGTTACTGGCACTGCCCACTAGGTATCTCGCAGCTACTTGGGTACTGAAGCTAATCAGAAAAAAACATAATTTAGGCATGGTTTATGGAATACTTAAGGCACAAGACATCAAGAATAAAAACATTTGAGGAGCAGGTGAAAAAACACCTCATTTTTAAGTGAGAAATGATAAGGGAGCATTCTGCTGGAGCTGAGTTATTCTGGTGCAAGAAATTTCAACTGCTTAGCAGTTAAGCCTGGTCCATTCCAGCCCTTGAATTCTATGATTCTATGATTCCCAATTTCCATGATCATGTTTCCTAAAAAGCAACAGAAAGCAATAACCTCATAGATATGAATTTAAGTGAGGCTCAATGAGTCACTAGAAAGTATCATGAGAGAGCCTTCCTTGAGTGATATCTGAATTAGATGGAAATATCTTTCCATCTCCAGCTTCCATCTCTTGGCTAAGATTTTCCATAGTTTACTAAAAGTGCTAATTCACAGCTTTCCCCCACATACACACTCTTCTTTAGAAAATCTAATATTGGCTATGTCAGGAGAATGGATGTAGGTTTTCCTGAGTCTGTCCTCATTCAGGTTCATCCATTCCCTCAGAGGTGTGTAGAGCAGCCTGTAGCTTGACTATAGAAGATAACTGTGCATAGTTTCGAACAAAATGGGGGAGCTCGTTCTGGACTTTCCTCAGCTATTTTCAGTATTTTCCTCCACTTCCTTATCATGCCCAGCCCAAGATAATCTGGCTGTATTTTTAATTGTCCTGCAAAACCCCCATACTTAGGGAGAAGAAATCAGTCACAGCTGGTACCTTCCTTAGAGCCTTTGCCAATCAAAACATACAGCTTGCCTTTTACTGGCAATATTGTTACTGTGATTCAGGCCACTTGGCTCTTCTGTTAGCTCTCTCTGGCATATAAAGGAAAACTCACACCATTGAAGAAGAAAGCCATCAAGTCATTAAATATTTATTTGAATATTTAAATTTTTGGCTGCAGAGAAGTGTCTAGGGAGAGTTCCATATTTAACAAGGGGGCTTACTGAAACCACGCCCATGGACAGCACTTTTGAAATTTGCTGACACCTTTGCTGAGGACCTCTCTGTTAAAAAAAAGAGGGAACTCTGTATTGCAAGAGACACTAAAATATAAAAGCAATACTTTCTAATTTGAGATTGCAAGGTGTTGCTGGTGGAACAGGAAATCCAATTCCCAATGGTATCACATGTGGCTATGAGGAAATTATTCTTCTCTTAGTCAGAGAGACTCAGGGTAATAAGCTGGAAGTCAAATTCAGTGATCCATAGCTTGACTGAAAGTAGAGCATGACCTGTCATGTCTCATACACTGAGCACATTCAGACTTAGACAACCCATGTTCTTGAGTTGAACCTCACTCATTTTCAGAGATTCTGTGTTTGAAGCACAGGTTCAACAGCTGAAAGACCACTTGGCCACAGTATTGAAAGAGCTATGGTACAAACTAGGAGCTCTACCCGTAGCAGGTGCTGCCTGATCCCTCCTCATTCCTCTTCCTTTGTGTAACTGCTATGACACAAGGCAGTATCCCTTATGTGCCCTCTTATGACACTGTCTCCTGTCATGAAGCAGATGAAACCTAACAGGTCTATAAGTGAGATAAAAATGAGAAAGGCAAAATCAAGATCACACACTAGACATGCAGAGCAAAGGAAATACTTTTTTTTCCTTCTTTCAAATGAAAACTGTTGTACCGTAAGACTTGTTGCAATATTAAGACGAGAACTTAGAGAAAATCAAAGCTCAGACAGGAGCTACAGTAGAGGAATTTTTTGATCCTTCCTAAAGTTTTCATTTTGAATGAGGTTTTATAAACACAAGAACAGACAAAGAAACATTACATTTACAGTCATATTTTTTTAGCAAACCAAGTAGGCAAAACTCCTGAAAATAATGTGTTCCTACGGAATGGTGAAGTAAATCAGTTAAACACTTGGAAAAGGAGGCAGTTTATTAGGAACTGGGAGGGTCTTCTTAGGAAATCATTGACTTGTCTAGATGACAAAGAACAATACTGTGATGACATAAAAGCCTTTCTTTTTCTCTTCATTACCCATGTAAGTTCTAAATAAAAGTTTATTTCTTCTATGACTGGAAGTTATAAATTTGTCTATGCAAATCTGAACTGACATGCATGACAGAGTTCCCTTCCTGTGAAGCTGTCAAGATTCAAATTCATCTTCCTGATGATTGTCTTCTTATTAACCACAAGGAAGCAAGTCTACTAGGAGTGACCTATTCCCTAAAACAACTGATCCCCGTTGGTCAAAGTTCTCATTCTTAGGACATCAATCCTGATTTTCTAAGAAAATACACCAGATGTTGGTCACTGGCAGCAGTGAGTTCTTGGTCTGCAAGCTGACATTGCCCACAGGAATTGTCAGTTTTGTGTTAGACCAACTGGTCAAAAAAAACCCCAAATGCACTATGTTCAAGGACACATTACCACACACTTAATCATATGCATAATACCAGCTGCGTATCAACACAAATAGGCATTAGTTTGAAAACTAAGTAAAAAGTATAAAAATATCCCTAACTCAACAGAAAAAATATTACTTATTTATTTGTCTTATCCTTGGCAAAAGTCTAGGTTAAGGAGGCCAGCAAAGAAGTAAATTAAGTAAGTTAAATATGCTTTCAGGATCTCCTTATTTTCTTCATCATTACAGGGCAAAACAAATTAAAATTGGAAATACTCCCCACTGCTCCAAAACATCTCATCAATCACAGACTTGTGTTTGTGTTGAAGTCTTTTTCTTTTCCCTCCAAAGAAAAGGAGCTGGCTAAACAGAGCATCTGCCTAGAGCCAGTCTTTTCCCCAAAGGAATCTGGTGCTTGTTCAAGTGAAATCAAACTACCATTTTCCAACAAGTATTTGTGAGTGGGAAATAGGAAAAAAGCATTAAAAGTAATTGCTCAGTCAATTCAAACACTTGCATAAGCAAAGCTTCTCTTTCTCCAAAATGGCAATAATTATAACTCTAGCCCTCCTGATAGTAAATCTTTCTCCTTGCTGCCTCACAGTTCACTCTAGGGCTATAAATATGCTTACTACATGTTCAACATATGTCATAAAAAACCTTCATCCCTGAAAAGAATTTTCAAACACTGAGGGACTCAACTTGCAGAAAATGAGAAAAATACACAGGAAAGAGACATATTTGTGTCATTTCCCTTATCCATTGCACATGAAAGAGAAGTAAACGTAATTGAAGAGGGGCATCTCCATCCTTGCAGATACTCAAAATCTGACCGATCAAGGCCCTGAGTGCCCGGTTCCAATTGACCCTGCTCTGAGCAGAGAGGTTGAACTATAGGGTCTCCAGAGATCACCTCCCACCTCAGCTGTTCTGGAATTCTGTTTTACATGAGCTATTTCATGTGCATAGGACAGACACAAGAAAACCATGTGATAGCCTTCCACAGTCTGTGATGTCTGTTAAGAGTCCCAGTGAAGGCTTTACCCTCATGCTTGGTGTTGGAGCTGAGGTCTTGGCTGCAGTGAGATGCCAGAAAAAGCTCCTCAAGGGGCAGGAAGGGAGGGCTGTGTGGCAGAAGTGTAAGGAAAACATTAAAATATGTGATGTAATGATTTTGAAGTCTACTGCATCAGAGTGCAAAGCATATGATGAAGTAGTTTTAGATTAAAAAATCTAATGGATATTCACTACGTCAAAAAATTGTTTTGTTTTTTTCCAGACCAAAAATGTTTTTCCTGCTGCCATCAGTGAAGAATGTGTTAATGAAAACAAATTTCCCATGGATCTTTGATGCCATCTGAAAGTAAGAAGAGAAATTGCCGTTTCTATTTAGACTTGTTTTTTTGTGATGCAAGCTGTCACTGGGAATGATGTTATACCATCACTTCCACGGTGTATATTTATCCAGCATTCACATATCCTGACTGGGTTGTAAAATTTGATTAATTCCTTCTTCATCACAGAATCACAGAATAATCAGAAGGGACTCACAAGGATCATCTAGTCCAACTCCTGGTCCTGTACAGGACATCCCTGATAATCACACCATGTACCTGAGTCCGTTGTCCAAATGCCTCTTGTAATTCCCCACCTCATCTCTCAAAATGTCCACCAAAGTATTGGACAGTAATTTCATACATGTAATACCCTAACTACATTATTCCAGAACATTTTGTCTAATGCTTAGATTTCGATGCATTGAAATGACTCACAATATATTTTTAATTGTAAGGAAAGTTGTTCACCATTACAATGGACAGCAGAAAATTAACCCCACACGCTGCCTTAAAACGAGGAAAATATTTGGTAAACAATGTATTACTGAAGTCTAGTCAGCTTTCAGAGAAACATTTGTAAGTACTTCATGTAACTTCATGCTCATTGTGGTAGCATAAAAGCTGAGAAAAATCTGATAAAATATACTTTGATAAATAACCTCCTTAATTTCCCACAGCTGTATTTTTTGTCTTTGCCTGCTATTTTTAATGACTCTGGAAAAGAATTCCCTTCTATTTATTTGCATCCTCATCTGTGAACCAGGATTGTTGATGATATCAGGATACACTTTAGAACAACCCTCATTAAATATTATTAGCCTAACCCTGCAGTCCCTAAATGACTAAAGTTTATTTTAAAATTTATGGGAGGTTTCTCTGTGAGAGAACTTAGCATTATTATTGTTCTGCACTGTAAGTACTTGTTAGTGTATCATTTTTATTGCTAGATTTAGCACACGTAATCAGGAATGGTTTTTTTCCTTCTTAAAATAAATTCTGGAAAGAAAAAAAGGTTAAAAAAATTAAATATATATACTCTTATTTTAGCTACAGAGAGAAATAGTCCTTTGCCTCACCAGAGTATGAAATGTGACATGAATGGGACAGGCCCCTCAGAGTGCTGTTAGGAGTTGAAAATATGGAAGTATGAAGGACATGTTTATATCATTACCTGTAGTGCTCACAGCCTGCAGCTTGCCTGCACCAGTGAACAAGAAACTTTGGTAGGTTTCTGGTGATAAAGTGCTGATATTTCTACAAACAGCCCATGCAATGCCTTATATAGGATGAGCTTTAAGATCAGGTAGCCCTGACATGTAAAGGTGTAAATGTAGGCAACATCTGGGCCAATAACATCTTTCTGTACACTGCTGCTCACCAGTGATGGTGAGTTTTGGGACAAGGGGCTTCCCAGGCCCTCCCACTTCCTTGCCCTGGATCTGGCAAGGACTTCGTAGCCACACTGCACAGTCCTTGGACACTGTCTGATATAGAAATATCAGTGCCCTTCTGCTACCCTTTGCCTTCTGCACCTCTGCCAGCTTGGATTGCAGTGTCACAGTTCCTGCAGGAACAGCTATTTCATTCTGTATCCTTTCCCCTGGGGCTGAAGTTTAAACTGGATGATATTTAGGCCTGGAGAATCTGGGCCATAAGTTACATGCCAAGCAGTGTGTAATAAGAAACCAGAATTACTTATGAGAGGAACAACTTGAATCATGCTTTTGTAAAATAACATGTTTCATGTTTTAACTAATTATAAGTGTTTCAAGTAATGAAATTACAGGATCTACTTTTTACAATATACAATCCTAAAACTTCCATGTTAAACTGTGGATGGGTAGAAAATGTCTCTAATCTAGAGTGGGGTCTTCAGTCCCAGGGATCACCCATTAAAAAGTATTTCTAACCCAAAAGAATTTGTCCCCCCCATTCTTATACTTAATTCTCTAGTATGTTTGCACAGCTCTGGAATTCCTGGTGCCAGACTTTGAGTTACACAGAAACATTAGTTTCTGAGTCACAATCTTAACTGACTGTGAAGTATGACACAAAATGTCATATCATAATTAGACTTGGTTTATGTAAATATACTTTTTTAAGTGTAAATGTCTAAAGAATCAGTAAACATAGGACTCCACGCCATTTTTTATAAGAAAATCTTCTATTTAAAGAATATTGGCTGTTTAAATTACTAGCCAATATGGAGAAATCTTCCAGTGACTTCTGGATTAAATTTTATCAGGCAACCAGTGTTTAGTCTGTACTGTCCACATCCTTCATATCCTACTGATTAATTAACATTACTTAGATAATAAAAACAAGGGGAGGGGGAGGAGAGTTATTTCTAGAAATTATGTTTGCCATTGAATATGGCTGATTCAGAAAGTCTATTACTCAGTCAGAAATCTCAGTAATCTACACTAAAATAACCCTTAAACTAAAGTCAAGGAAGATAGAGTAATTTCTAGTTAATCATTTGAACTTCCACTTAGTTCAATACTACCACAAGTGCTGCTTTATAGTAGATGTCATGGTGGATTTCAGACCCTGTTGAAAAGTAATAAAAGCTTATTCTGAAATGTCCTACTGACAAAAAAAGGTCCAAGGTACAAGAGAAAGAATTTATCATTCAATATTTTTCCACGTAAAATCTTTCAGAGGCTGATCCAGAGTTGGTGAAGGCATTTGATGTCCTTCCACTGACTGCATAGGAGACTGGATCATCTTTTAAGAATGTCGTAGAGGTCATCAGAGCTAAGATTTCATTCAACTGAAAAATAACAGACCGAGGAATTAGAAGCCTGGAATAATTTGATTCAGCATGGATTTTAAAAATATTTAAATAGGAAAATGTTATTGATAAATATTTGATTTTATGTCATAGTTTCACATCATATTACTTTTCAATAATTCTTTTTACTTGAGTATGTCAAACTCATAGATGTCAAGTATTCTTTTTACTTGAGTATGTCAAACTCCTTGCAAAACATTAATCAAAGTTAATAGAATAAAAACAAGAGAATCTCACTGTCAGAATTGGTGCCAAGTATCTGATTTGCAAATTGATTGCAAAAATGTGGAGAAAGAGCTGTAAGTAATTTTGTTCCAAGTTCTTGAACTGATGTCTAACACATTTTGGATAATGGCATTACAGTTCTGAACGGGTCTAGTTTTATGGTTACATAAGTATGCTATAATAAATGAATAAATAAATAGATGTACACTCTACTAAAAAGGCTATACATAGATTGAAAAAGGGGGATTGAAAGTTGCCAAATAATAAAGTCTTGGACCTTTAAGCTCACACACCATGTAAATTGATTTTTATCTGTTTGAAATAATTTTAGTTATTATCACTTTTAAGTCACTTGCTGCATGGATCAATTTACCAATACCAAAATTTACGTGTGTATTGTTTGTGCATAGAACATTTGTTTGACCTCACTTTTAAAGGTCTTCTTCTAGCAAGACACTAAAGAAAGTCATTGCATTATGCAGGCGCTCTACACCTGGACCTGATGGGAAATAAAAGGGAATTCCTAGGGTCTGTGGCACTAGGACAACCAGCAATGCCAGGGGCCCCAGGCAGTCTGCCATGGAGACAGGTACCTGCAAGGTGTCAGTTTCCTGCTAGCTGGAAAACCCAGATTAGTTAAAAAACAATTATGTCTTATGGCTAACTATTTAAAATAATGGTTGGCCACAAGACAAAGTTTTCTAGAGGAAATTTCTCTCTAGAGGAATGAAGGTTTAGCAGAAAGTACGAAAAGGACCAGGCCTAAAGACCAATAAAAACACACTTGATCAATCCCTTCAAAGTGACAGAACACGACATTAGATCTTTATCTGTCCATGTATTTGGTGTGGTACATCACAGTCTGCGATGTCAGTACTGATCTGTGGTTTGAGGAAAATTGATTTGATAAATAACGGCATGTGATTCAGTGGGTTTGGAGTGGTTTTTGGTTCTGGTTCTTTTGGGGGTTTTTTTAAGTCATTGCCACTGGCAAGATATCAATGCCTATATGGAAGAACTGATTTGAATCTTTGTTAGGAAAATTCTAACACTTCCAAGATAATGAATCCCCATCTCTCTCTTTAATTCGCAGAAATTAAGAGACTGGTAAGAAGTGATACCAAAATTATTAATTAGCCAACAACAGCAGAATCAAATGTTGTTGGTAAGTCATAGAAGCCATATGGGACACATAAAGATGATATAATAATGTTTAACAATTAAGTGCCACTGCAATTTCCCTCCAAACAACTTGCTGATTGAGTTGGCTCACTGGAAGTCCTTTCCACATTGCAGAGACCCAAACAAAACCCAACAGTTTATATCTTGCAGTTGGGCAGCAATGTGGTCTAAAACTTGCAGTCATTGACCTACACTCACTACAAAATACATCTTCTGACTTCAATGGAGTTACTTCAGACTATAAAAAATGCAAATGCTAGGAGAATCCATCTGAGCCTCCTGGCATGGTGCTTCAGAAAGATAATTTTGTGGTTTAATATGTTTATTCCAGGAGGGGAATGTGTATGAAAAATTGTTTAGCTATTTGATCTCCTGAGCCATTTCCATAAGATTACTAAAGGATGACTCTCACTGAGCGCTGTAAAAAAACCAACAAAAGTGGAAATTACCCTGACAAAACATAATGCAGATCCAAGGATGCTTAGAAAATACAGCTAGGTTCTAATGCCTGTCAAACCAAGTGAAATATAAGTAAATGTAAGTAACAGGTGACTCTTCAGTCTTGCAGGAGACGTAAATGTGCAGTGTTGAATCAGAGAAAGGAAAATAGAAATGTATTTTCTGCTGCCTCATCTGTAATGTTAGACTAGCAGCCTAGATCACCAAATAACTCTACATGATGAGAATTTATGCAATGAGTAGTTAAAATGGACTTGAACAGTCACTGCAGAGAGTAACATGTTTTGGGCTGGAACAAAACAAATTCATCTCAAGCAACTCCTCATGTTCACCTACCACAATTTCTTATTCCTTTTCCTCTACTCCAGGAAAGCTTTCCACCAGATTCCTTGCATATATTTGGATACTAGTGGTAGAATTCTGTCGATCAAATGCAATGAAAATTATGCCCTTCACTTCAAAGTATTTGTGCTTTTCCCCTGGAAGTGATGCATGGGTGACTGCTGAAGCTTGCGGTTTTGGGTTGACCTGAGGTGGTTGTTCCATCTTTTTTATGTCAAGGGAAAATATTTGCATAACAAAATTCTTTCATTTTTATCGAGAACACGTCCTGCACTATTGCTTGTTAAAGTGTGTTTTAATTTCTTTGCATATCCAATTGATAATGTTAAAGTGCACTGGTAAACAGAGCTGCAGAAAACCACATTGGCAATGCAGCATTTTGACTTGGCACAATATACACAGCAGGTCACTGTGCAGACATTCTGAGTTAGAGTGCTGAACTGAATGGAACAAGAAAATGCCACACATTCACAAGGCAATTTTTTGTGCCTGGTTGATTCCAGCTGACTGCAAAGTACTTCTGTCAAGCTCTCCCTCAAGGCTGAGTACCAGTGCTAAAAAATAAAAATCAATATAGAATCATAGAATCATAGAACTTGGGGGTTGGAATGGCCCTTACAGATCATCTAGTCCCACCCCCCCCTGCCATGGGCAGGGACACCTCCTCACTAGACCAGGATGCTCAAGGCTCATCCAGCCTGGCCTTGAACACAGTCAGGGTGGGAGCAGCCACCATTTCCCTGGGCAATTTGTTCCAATGCCTCTATCACCCTCATAGTAAAAACCTTTTTCCTCACACCCAACCTAGAGTTCCCCTCCTTCAGTTTGAACCCATTTCCCCTTGTCCTATCATTGCAGTTCCTAACAAAGAGTCCTCCTTCGACTGCCTTGTAGGCCCCTTCAGATATTGAAAAGTTGCTGAGGTCTCCACTCAGTCTTCTCTTCTCCAGGCTGAACAACCTCAGCTTCCTCAACCTGTCTTCACAGGGGAGATGTGTAATGACAAGCAGCATGGTTAATATATACAGAAATGAGAGCTGAAAACTACTAATTCCTATTTGGCCTTGGATCTTTGCATAGTTTTTGGCAGATTTCTTCAGTCCAGGCCTTGATTTCTCCATTTGCAATGCAAAGGTAGAAGTTCCTACCTCTTCTAAACAGTTCCTACCTATTCTATTCCTGTAGGTCACAAGGAATGTTTAATACTTGCATAATGCTTAGGAGGCATATTCACTTGTTTTATTTATGCATTGGTTTTTCTAATAAAGCTTATGCTCAGCCACACTGTATGGTATAGAATTTTTGAGCACCTTCTTGCCATAACACCAAATACATAAAGAAGATGTCAGACAGCCCTTGAGAAACCTGCCCAAATTTGGTCACATCAGCTCTCATGAAACAACTGCACTACATGGAAGGAAGCCTGAAGGACTGACCATGCTGCAGCCCAAAGCTGCATGAAGTGAACAGGCCTCTTTTCCCAGGGTGTCCCCACTTCAGTGACTAGGAGAATGCCACGGGAACTGCACAAGGAGGTTGGTGCTTGTGCCTTGTATAGGCCTTATGAAGATGTGATAATCACAGCAGACAAATCTTAAAAATGCATTTACCTGTGTGTATGTGTGACTATGTGCATGTATAGCAAGACAGAGGATAAATCAGTCTTTCTGAAGCAATAATTTTCTTTAGCAAGCCTAGCAGAAGATCTATGAGGAAATGTATAGTCCTACATTCAGATTGTGTCTTCATGAGTTATGTATACATTGTAGCATTAGATACTTACAAGGTCACCATTGCCGAACACATCAATCTATCTGAACATCTGACTACCTCCTAATGTAACCACGACATGGCAGAAATTAGAGGGGTTGAATTGAGCCAAACAGTGATTATCAGTTCTACCATTTCCTAATTTTTGTGTGTTTGACATTGCAGTCTTAGTGTTTCTTTTATGAAATTTTCTTATTTGGAATAAATTATTTGCTTAGATAATGTTATCTAGATGATTCATAGGAACAGACCCATCATCTGTATTTGCACTCAATATGTTGCCACAAGTGCTAGCTACAGGCAGCACTCATTGCTTTACACTCCTACTTAAAGGTCAAAACAGAAGGAAGTGCATTATAATGATCTTGCTGGCAGAAGTCAGATTTTATACTTTGCAGCTTCATTAGATGGCATTACATCATAGGATACAGAAAAGCAAAGCCTGAATTGATCCTACATGACTGAATTCTAAATGAATGGAAAATGACTGCATCGTTTGCCAAAGAGCAGCAATAATGGCATGACAAGTCATGATTTCTATGAAGATTTATATCTTTATAGCACTTCTTTTCAATTTATGTGTTTCAGCTGTGGTCACGTAACTTCAAAACAGAAGATCCTTTTGCAAGAAGGTTTTTTCAAGCAAACTAAAAAAGTATATTGATTTTTTCAGTGTGTAATTTTAGAGTTCTTTCACTTCAGGAAACATGCCTTATCCCCAGCACAGAAGTATCATGATATTTTAGAAGCTTATTTCATTGCACTGGTAATTCCCAATTATCAAATCATCTTCTCCATTCCCCTCCTGAAAGAGATTGGAGCAGTGAAAAAGAAAGGGCATATATGTTGTAGGAATGTGTCCAGAGATGATGAATCCTTTAATTCAGTACGAAGGGTTAGGAATCTGGTCTTGTGGACTTTTCTTCAGTATGATTTTGAGTAGTTTATCTCACCTCACTGATTCTACGCTTCCCCAGAAAATCTCATAAGAAGGTTGCACTCACGAAAAATATCTCCAGAAAACCAAAGAAACCAGTTAATTCTGAGGATGTAGAGAAGATATGACAACTCGGTCTCTTCCACTTCCTGCCATATCACTTCATGCAGACTCTGATCACAAAAATAAATGAGTGAAAACAATATCCTGAAAAAAGTTTTGTCAGACACACTACCTGGGACATTCACTTGCAGAGTATCATCTAAATGCACAGGTCTGGCTAGGAAAGGGCAGAATAACCCTCTCTTTTGACAAAACTTATTCTCAGATAAAATCCCATGTTTTTGTCTCAAAGTAAGTAATGGTTTACTTTGGAATTTGGGAAGCAATACTTCTCAACCACTTAACATGGCAGAGGATGGTTTGGTAAGAATCAGGCATTAAGGAGCCCTGACATAGCCAAGGTGAATGTGCTTTCACATGCTGGGATTCCAAGTTCTACATTGTCCTTGCTGGTCTCTCTTAAAATATGTTTTGAGTGGACTGGGTGAAAAGAAGGAACAAGATGTCATCTTGTCACATCCTGTGGGTGTTTTATGAGTGGTGTGAGACATGTTAATAGCAGGCTACTGTTATCTCCTATATTAAACTTTTCTTTTTTTATTCTATTTGAGATTACTCCATCTCCAAAACATTACTCAACTAGCCAGACAATTGTAAGCAGCATAAAGCAGAATCTGAGTCTACATATCTGGTTCTGAGTTAGAAATTTTGTGTCCAAGAAAAGATGAAGGAGTACCATGACCAGGCAGAGCAATGCCTGTTCTGGAGCTAGAAAACAGAGAACAGGCCAGGAGGAAGGTGTCCAAGAACTACAATGCTCAGTCTTAACACCCTGAGATTTTTCTCCTCCTGAAGAGGCAAAAGAAATACATATAGGTCAGTGGAAAAGCAATGAGAGTTCTATAGAAGAAAGAAAAAAGTATTTGAAGTTTTTAATAAACTAGAATTTAAACCTTTGAGCTGCTATAAAAACTACCATTTTTCTTAAATATGGAAAAGTTTAACACTAGTAGGGGTTGACACCTGAATGAAGGATTTGCTTGTAGAATAATTTTTTTAAAAAAACCCAACCAAACAGATTACAAATTTCAGCCTGCTTATATTAGTTATTTTGGCCCTCTTTTTCAGCACTCTTCTGGTAGTATAATTCAATTACATGCATTTCCAGAGCCTATTTCTGTGGCATTTGGCTGTCTGTTTGTCAATATGCATTTGCAGCAAAAAAGCCTTGAAAGGTTTGGGGATTGGATTTGATTCAAACAGCCATCTAAACATCTGAAAGGTTATCCAATCTTCCTGCATCTTTCATTTATTGAAAAAGAGAAAAAGCCTTTGGAAGTTTCACAACAACAACCCTTCTCTGAGATTTCTGCCACTTCTGATTCTGATTCTACTACTAAAGGAAAAACTAAGGAAAAAACATCCATGTCAAATGCAGCAAAAGTATGTAAGAGTTTATTTCTTTACATTTTCTGTAATTAATTCAAGTGAATGAAGTCATTTTCTGTGTTGAAGCAGGGAGTGGTGGCCAGAGACCTGTATATCAGGAATGAGGCTGTTCTTCCTCCTCTCCTCTGACAATGAAGCTGCTCTGCCTCATGAAGACTGCTCTGCTAAACCATTTCCTGATATACAGGTCTCTGGCCACCACTCCCTGCTCCCCAACCCCATAAGTGACTCTTCTGTGTTCCCTATCCCTACTTAGAACCTCCTTCCTATGCTCTCTAAGCATACCTCAAAGCCCTGACTACCAAGCACCCCCTTTGACTACTCTGCGTAGATACCAGATGGGCCTTTGGACGTCATTGTGCTGACATCCAGGTATCCTGCTGATCTCCTTTCTTTCTGTCCAGCCCCTCTATCACCTGTCTCCAGATCATTATTTTCATTTTTTTTATTCTTTATGTAATATTCTTTTTTTTGTGTCTGTGACTGGGAAGGAAAAAATCTTCAGCTGTCTGTCTATAAGAAACATTTCTTCTGAACTGCCCTGTAATGCCCCACAAGGCATTAACCACATATCCCTTCAGCGAGTTCCTGCAAAATCCTGGGAAACAAAGAATGGGGTGAAGAAAGGGTCTTTACCTTATCCTCTGTTGCTCTGTATGTACTCTGCATCTTCTTATGAAATCACGTGTCCTTTCCTTGTGCAGGCTACACCACTCTTGTCTCTGAACACAAAGCCACAGTACAACTCAGCACGAGGCAAGAATCCTTATGGAATACTAAAAATATCTGGCATTGCAGTATGTACAATACCTGAATTAGTTTTCATTTCTGAATCTATAGTGATGTCAAAACTGAGAGTCAGTCTTTCAGGAATTTTCATCTAAAACATCGCTTTTTTGAAGACAGTGTTTCCCTTGACAGTGACCAGGATTCCTGCCAGCATAAACATGGACTTTCTTTTACATTGAACCATCTGTGTATGATTCAGGGAAATGGATGCTGTAGTCCAGAGAGGGGTTTAAGACATCAGCTATTGTGCTTCTGCCATTTTACTTTTCTTTCAAAAGGCACAATCTTGGGCTTAGTAGGCAATGGTCTAGTTGCAAATTCTGGGCAGAGAATAATGCAGAAAAGTCCTGCTGATTTTTGAAAGAATTTTTGAAGTTACAAGTCCTTCAATTCTACAGGAAATAAGAAATATTAAGTACAAAGAAATGTCAGCTTCAAAGGCAGAGAGCTCAATGTGCTTACTGTTCAATCTATCTCAGAATTTTCTGGTGATTCTGGTACGATGGTAAGATTCACAGAAGTCAGTTCAGTAAAAGGCTGTTCAAAAAATGCATAACAACAAAGTCCATATGGGACTTGTCAATACTGATTGATTCAGTGGTTGATGCTTCTTTCCTGTTCAGGAAAAAAATAATATACATAAAAATAAACACTGCAAATTCAAAATCTCTGTGATGTAATAGGACTAACCACATTATCTGGTATGAACACAGCCAGGGACTTGGTAACTTAGAAAAATGTAGTAAATAGAGATCAAAAGAATTTCTAAAGCAATGTGGCTGAAAAATAAAACCAACAGTGGCGCTGGGGGAAGCACTAAGGAAATTGTTTCTTGTACCATAACCTGTTCCACGTAAGGTAAAAAGTGGTTTACTCTTCCCAAGCTTTATAGTTTATTGATTCACGGATTTAGGTCATAAAATGTATAGTTGGATTAAATATTTCTTCTTTACTTTGTAGCACATTAAACAACATTTATGTATTTCTTCTAGCTAGCATGTGTCTTTGATCAAAGACTTATTCTGTCACATCAATTTATGAACGAGGGTCCTGTGATGCTTAGCACTTATTTTAACTGACTTAATGTAACATTTGTGCCATCTTTTAGCTTACGAAGTATTGTGAATCACTTGTTCGGTTTTTTCCTTTTCCTATTTATTATTATTAACTGCTATTATATTTTACTTTGCTGTCAATTCTTACACTGTTCTTATCTCAACCTACGAGTTTTACTTTTGATTCTCCTCCCTACTCCACCAGGGTGGAGGGAGAGAGGGGAGAGCTGAGAGAGAGGTTGTGTGGTGCTTAGTTGCCAACTGGGCTTAAACCACAACAGTGCATCTGACTCTTCAGTACTTCTACATATAACATGGGCAGGTGAGATTAGCTCCTTTTTATAATGTGCTAAAACCAAGTATGAATATAAGCATATAATTCTATACACACACACATATATATATGCTGAGCTTGCTCAGTTTCAGCTACTAACAATCCATAAACCCAGAGCAAGACTTTACAATATATGGATTACAGACTTCAGGGACAAACACATTTGAACAGCATGATGTTAATTTTCTGGGGTCTTCTTCATACTAGACATGATTCTAGACACTAGGCACACTAGACAGCCCATGTTACAGTGATATTCTGACCACAACATATCCAGGTTGTAAGAGTTTTTCCCACTGCTGGACTGAGCTGTCTTCCTGAAATAAAAAATAAAGATTACTATAATAGAGGGGAAATTTATCACCTGCCTTTCTAAACCATCCAAAGGTCTAATCATGTCCACTGATGGGACACGTATCTTAATTCAAGACCATATGTTTCTTTCTTCAGAGTCCTCTCATGGGTCTAAACCATGTTTATGTAATCTCTTATCACACCGCTGTGTATGTTTAACACCACACTGAAAGCATCTACACTTTAATATGTATGATCTTCATGTAAGTAACTATAATGTGTTATTAAGGTAATCGCTCAGCCTTATCTTCAATCCATTGATGAGTCTGAATTTACACCAAAAGAGCAAAGTGCAGAGACCCCTGACCAATTATCATTGTGGACATCTGAATGACATGCACACTTGATGGAGGTAACAGCAAGAGCTCACAGAAATCATCACAGACTTGCACCTCAGCTCACTAGTTCAGACACAGACATGTAGTAAGCTATCCCTGTGAGTTCTGTATTTGTAACATCTAGGTCTGTGGTATAACCAGGTGAGTTCCTTTACTGTTGGAATCCAGCCTTAGTCTTTCAGGATCATATAATTTTTCAGCTCTCTACAATAACTCTACAACAATTGTTAATTGTGAACATCTTGAACTGAATGCAATAATCTCCATATAACCTATCATTTGACCAGCAACTGGTCCTGGGAAAGAAACTGATCCCACATACTGATGTGTTTCTCAGGCTATTTTTAAGGCTGGGGAGGGTACCAAACCATGGCAGAGCCCTGCACCTGACTGCTGCTCAAGCATCTTAGAGGTACTCAAAGTGGTAGAGCACCCAAGGGGAGCAGACCAGAAAAGATTGAGCTTAGACAAGGCAAAAGATAGAGATTTTTACTTAGTAGTATAATTTTTTGCTCTTTGTGCTTTCAAGGCTTAGTGTTTTTGCTTGGAAGATGATCTTTGAATGTCACTAGCAGCTTATGGTGACAGTGACTGCCAAAGGAAACTCAACCATCTCCTAAACTCAGATAAATTTACTACATCAATAGGGTTCCAAACCTTTTAGCAGTTTCCATGCAAAGAAGTATATTGCCACCAATTTGGTGAAGAAATTAAGTCAGGAACAGGATGGAGACATACAAATGCAGATCCAGGGTCTGAAACTCAGTTTCCATCTTTAGCAATTCATTTTTGTGCTTGTAAAATAGAAAAAGAATTTTACAACTGATCATGATCTGTAAAGGTAAGATCCACTACAGAACATTAGTTGCTGAGCACCACAGTAGAAGCAGTCTTTTAATTTCAGCGAGAAAAGCAGTAGAACAATTATTTATACTGAAAGTGCATCATGCTGGCACAAAGATGTAAGGTGAAATACTGGACACAAAACAAACTTGTAGGCAGAAGCCCTCTGGGGCTGATTTACTCTGCAGTAGCTTAGACCCATACCATCCTGAAGAGAATGCAAATGTGACACAGTGCTAGATGCTAGGTCTTATTTGAATAGCCGTAATTTAATTGTGGCTTAATAAATCTGCTAGAGAGAACAAATTTTTTTCATTTACCTGAGAAGCTATGTCAACTGAAATAAATCACTTCATCCTGTTAAACCATTTCACAGTGAATATGCACAAAGGGGAGTAGAATCTATTTCAAAGGACTCAGCAGTCAGCCAAAGTGACATCTCTCTGACAGGTGACACATTTCTCCTTGCAAGTTTAGAAAATTTAACACAGTGCATAGAATGTTGTTCGATAGTTATGTAATGTTCACAGCTCCTAAGGGAAAGACTAGGATATCACACAGAAGGAAAAGTTCTTGTACACATAAAATAAGCCAATATTCAGATTCTGTCAACATAAATGGGTTGGTGTCTGTTTCCTACTCTATTGTAGGAAATAAAAATTATGCACACACCCTCTTCTCTGTCATTTCTAACCCCTCTCTTTTCAGCCAGTCAGCAAGGCAGTACCATACGCAGTGACCTGGACTAATTATTTATTTATGGCAATGGTTCATGTATTAAGCAGTCAGAATGCTTAAACAGTAAGGTTGCTTCTGTTCACAACATGTTTACCATTTGAATTAAATGGATCACAAAAGGAAAGGATTTTAAAAAAAGAGAAGTAAGTTTATATAATTTCACAATAAAGCTCTGATTCTCAAAGGTGTTGAAGCATCTAACTCCCAATGAAGTAAGTGCCTTACCTTACCTACAGATAGAGACCAAAGCTTTGGTAGAGGTACCAGAATCCACACATACTTTTTTGGTCCCTCAGAGTAGCTTTCTTTTTGATGTTATAGTCAATGGCAACAGAGGAATTCCAAAGAGCAGTTTGGATGAATCATAAGAGGGATGTTGGTTAATATTAGACTCAGCAGTTCCTGCTGGAGGAAAGCAAGTTAAGAATGAATAGACTGAAAGACTATGTCTCAAAAAAATGTGTTCTCAATATGATGAAATGTTCTGCTTAAGCTTTAGGTTTTTTCCCGTTTCTGACTTCAGCATGGATACTAGACCACTTCAGTTCTACACTAATTTCTCCTTCCACTTCACAGTTTACATAATGTGGATTTCATCTCTCTTAGCTGAAGTGTCAAGCAGCTAAATAAATATAAAGTCAGTGTTTACCATGAAACAGTGAGAAATAATTTCAGAAGTCGTTCTTTACATAAAGAGAGGAAACACTCTGGAATCTGCAAAGTGTTAGTGACTCCTAAAACCCTTTTTTTTCCCCCCTGAAGTCAGAGAAAAACAGAAGGAGCTCAGCCTGTTGTTGGGGCTACTGAAATCACATTCAGAATATGGTGTAAAAGTGATCATTAAAGCATAGCATTTTAAGAGGAAGAAAAGCAGCACTGGGTAATTGAAAGTACTCTGGCATATTAGGTACAAAATTAAAAGCTCTTTGGTATGTTCCCATAGGCTTTCTTTAGGCAAGACAACTATTTGAACTGAATTTGGCTGCTCAGAATTACATTTGATTTCACAAAGGTAAAATGCCTGCAGGACCTACAGGCACATGGAATTCGAGTGTTTGCAGCTGTTGTCTTCAGGGTCATTATTTGCAACATTGCTAGCCTTTTCTGCCTAGAGCAGACATGGATACCCCATTCCACAGAAAATGCTGGCATTTCAAGAACAGTAGCACCTGCTTCAGGCTGTAGAGTTTATTCAGAAGATTGTGCCCTTGTTTGCTCAATAAATTAGCAATTTCTGTTTCCAGAAATAATATAAATTTCCCAAACAGTTGATAAATATTCCTAAGTCAGAAAACTCTGCAATGTGGAAAGTACTTTTAGATGCACAGGAAGCTCCTCTGCTTCCTATTAGTCCAGAGGCCAGGAGTCCCAGAAGGAAGGTCTCTGTGGTAGAGCTGTTGCTGTTTGATCAAGGCTGTCAGGGAGGGTCCATTGGCTTCCTGCATACATCAGTTGGTTCTGTTTCTACTGGACCCACCATCTCTGTGCTGGTGTTTGGCTCTGACTGTTCTGTGTTGCTTGGACAGATGCATCAGATCAAAAAGTGACTTCTTGCTGTCAGTGCCATTTGATGCAGTTAGGAGGAATAGATAGAGCTCATCTTGGTGTTATTGCAGCTATGACTTCAAACCTATAGTCAACATGAAGTGGGGCCTAATTGATCAGAAATTGTGTCTGACCTGCAGGGTATGTCACCAAGGATCAGCTAGCCTCTGATAGCTAGGAAATCAGAAGACCCACCCTGGAAAGCATAACAGCCTTCTCTGGGCCCTCACACATTTTTTCTCCCAGTTATGACAGATGTTTTCCATACATACAGGCACCACGGTGCTAGCATCTCACTAAATGAATCATAGAGTCATCAAGGTTGGAAGAGACCTTCACGATCATCCAGTCCAACCGTCAGCCTTGTTCTACCACTGTAACGCCTGAACCACTAAACCATATTACCCAGTGCCAGATCCAGACACTTCCTCAACACCTCCAACAATGGTGACTCCACCACCTCCCTGGGCAACTTATTCCAATGCCTGACCATCCTAATAGTGAAAAATATTTGGGTAATATCTAATCTGAATCTCCCCTGTGTCAATTCAAGGCCATTTCCTCTTGTCCTCTCACTGCAGGCATGACAGAAGAGATCACCCCCCACCTCACTATAACCTCCTTTTCAGGTAGTTGTAGAGAGCAATGAGATTCCCCCTGAGACTCCTCTTCTCTAGAATAAGCAGACCCAGCTCCTTCAGTCGTTCCTCATAAGACATGTTCTAGAGCCTTTAGACAGGCACACAGCTAGCCCAGCCCAGCCCAGCCTGAAGACCACTGAACAGGACACTAGGCCAGCTAGTGTGAATGGGGCTGTCCAGGGCTCAAATCACACAGATTCCAGCTGTGATAAATAAATGAACTGAATTTACAAAAAGTGGTTCTCCAGATTAAAACAATGAGATCTTAGGCAAGAACAAAGAGATTTTCAGTGATCACATCAAGTATATAAATAAGAGAATCATGGAAAACAGAGCTGGCTCACTTGGTTCATACCACTGATAGCCCAGGACATCCAGGACAGATGTCAATCTTGCAATAAGTTGGAATTAACTTAATTCAGAGCAGGCAGATAAGCAGAGAGACAGACTTGGAAGAGTTAAACCTCAGGAACAGCCAGGCACTCAGAAGTTTTACTGTAGGTGGAATTTCATTACACAGAGAAACTCATGGCTAGAATAAGCTGCCAAGGGAAACAATAGAAGCTACTACCTTACTTTAAAGACTTTAGAAAATATTTAAAAGAAATAAATATTTGGTAGTGCATCTGCCATCTCAAAGGATACCCAGCTTCCTTTCATCCCTACAGTGTTCTCTGTCCCAGCTGCAGGATCTTTTTCCTCATTGCACTGCTGGGGTTTTTTTGAGCTTAAAAGCAGCATCTGCTACATTTTAAGTTGGTTCTCTCTGCTCACTCAAGCTACTGTCACCCCTATCTCATCAGAATGGATATAAAATCAGCTTTATTCTGCCTTTTGGCCTCTCCTCAGCCTGAGGATGAGGAAAATGGCTGTGTCACCCCTCAGGTTATATCCCAGCAGGCTCAGAGCTGCAATACTCACTGCCTGGGAGCTATGGAGTATAGAGCACCCCAACACCTGCTCCAGCCTGGAGAATACTCTGACACCCAGCCACTTCTTTCTGCTTGCAATTTGACCTGCAATACTGGAGCCTGGCTTACCTGTTCTGCTGACATGCATTACATAAGGCACTTCATGGGACTCTAAGTCTTGAACCTCATCTGCAACAGCAAAAAAAGAGTTAAAAAAATTTAAGTTCTGAATTTGGAACTTATGATTAATTTCTGTGTGGGGAAGGAGAATTATATATGTATTAGTTTCACCATGTGAGGAACATATTTTTGCCATTACCTAAGTAATGAAGCTCCAAGACAAGAAAAAGGAACTTGGAAGCCCAATTTTTCCCATTTTAATCCAGCAGCAGCGGGGGTCGGTGCCTCCTGTGTCAGCTTGTTATAATGACGAGTTACTAAGAGGTTTTTCTACTTGTCAGCTTTCTGACAACTCTTGAATGTGGTAAAGGTGGGCTAAGAGATGATTAGTCACCACCTGCCTCTAACAAACAAGTTCTCTTGAGTAACTCATGTGAAGTGTTTAACTATGAATGAACTCCTTTAAAGCACCAGCTCTCCTGAAGTTCATCTGATGCTCAACAAGCCCTGTGTCTCTTCCAAGAAGGTGTCTTGAGCACAGTCCCACAATGCAGCTCTGCAGCCACATGCTGCAGTCCTGAGTGCCTCTGGGTGTCAACAGGGAGAAAGCCAGGGGCATAGAGCAGTTTATGCTTCATGCATGAAAAGCATTGTGCACTTTACTGCATGCCCCATTATGACTATTTAGACAATACAAGAACACTGCATGTAAGGACCTGAGCACCATTTCTTGACCTCAAGATGCTTCCACTGCAAGTGGAGTGTGTGCATCCTGACAGCAACACGGCAGTGGCTGCCACGACTGTCCTGTGCTACATCTTGCTCCTTAGACAGTGCAAGGAGCTTCAAGTGCCCTTCCTATGTGGTTTTGTGCCAGATATGTTTTGTATATATATATACTATGAATTGGAATAACAAGCAAAATAATATGTATTGTTCTGTTACTTATTCCATTTTATTTCTCCTCTCTTCTACCACTTCATATGAGTTCCCAACCTTGTGTTTTCAATCCACTACATTCCTTACCTTATTTCTACCATCTTCTTTATTTAGGCCCTCTAACCCCACTGTATGTGGCATATAATATTATCCCCAAAGCCTAACATTTTAGTCATAGAGAAGCTGCACATGTGCTCTCTCTCTCACTTGCACACAGAAGTATGGAAAGACATAACAGAAGGAAACCTGTCTGAAGATGTCAATGCATGTCTTTAGACTTCACACTGTTCTGACAGAAAATGGTTTCCTAATTTGTTGCAATACTTGCCTTATAGAAGCATACGGTCCAAAAACTAACCCGCACAAAACACTGAGTCTGGGCTGATGGTACCCGAACTAATTATTTTGCATTTTGTGCCTTGGGCTGTATTCAAAGCAAATTTGGCATAATATCTTCATCATTTAATTTGAAGTTTCTCATTCCCGTTCTCTGCTGGGCCTGTCTTCTAAAATGCTTCATAAATACACTGGACACCAAGGGAAGGTTGGCAGCATTCATTCAAAAGATCTGCTTGAAGAGAAAGTAGGAGATAATAATTGATGCCTATGTAAGATGATGAAGAAAAGGCTTGAAGGGCAAACATGATGATAAGCCGAAGAGTAAGTGGATTTAGGTGAGGATGCTGAACAGAAAATCATCTTCAAGGTGTTAACAGTTCCTAAGGATCATAAGGTTTCATTTAGATCAAAAGGCTAGGTGATTAAAAAAGGACAAGCAAGTTTCAAACACGATTGTTGCACCAATGCCAATTCCTTTTGAAGCACAAAATCCCACAGCTGCTGTTCTAAGTTTTCACACCTGCTCCAGGCTGAGAAAGTCTTCTCAGATCACAAAGGAGAGTGAAACAACTAAAGAAGAGCAAGCTACATCCTTTGGCAAAGACTACAGGTGCAGGGTGGGTGGAAGCGGGGGCAAGGTGCAGAAAGTGCCATACAAATTTCACCATCAGGTCTGGAGAGATACCTGTTTTTATGCTAGACCAGTTCCTGGGACACTTCCCCATGAAACTGGGTTTGCATTACATTTTCCTGGGAGCACACTGCTTTGATTTCTGCAGAAGTGAATGCTAAAGACTCGATGGAATAACTTTGCTTTTGTGTAAATGATCATCTCCTCACATAAAACATGCTTTCAGTATTTTCTGTATTCAGTTCTACTACAGTGTAAGGTTTCTGGACTTTGCTGTTAGTGTTTTAACCTGCAGGATGATTTATTTGTGAACAGTCCATGTTGCAGCTGTTTTATGACATGTTTGGGCAGTTATTAATTTAAAAGGCTTTTGATCCAGTTTTTCTCACAGATAAGCATTGAACTGTGAAAGCACATGAAAATAAAATGTTACTGATACCCACTCCCCTGTAATTTATCCCCCATCATCCAATACAGGGCAGCCCAACAAGTGCTGAGTCTGCTCTGAGATTAATCCACTTGTTCTAACAGGTAGAATAGCCTGAATAGCTTTTTCTGAGGTTGAACTTTGTATTTTCTAATACAGAAAAAAAATCATTCTGTTCATAGGAATTTGATCAAAGAGATGAAGAAATCTTTGTACTGATTAGAGAAGAAACTTCCCGCACTCATTAAAAGCTTTTAATTTGCTGATTCACTGAAAGACACACAGATTGCTAGATAACATCCAGGCTCACAGTAAGGGTCGACAGAAACATCTCTGAAAAGATGCAATAAATAAAAAAAATAAGAGACCTTCAGTGCTGGTGAGGGAGAATAATTTGTGCTTGTGTAAGCATGAATAATTTTCAGAAGGAATGAAGAGGCCAAAGACAGGAAGGAAGAAGTAAATCAAGAAAATCTCAACTACACTGAACCCACAAATGCTGTGCTGCTTATGGGCCTGTGATGATTGCTACACAACTGACAATTATATTCATGTTACCCAGGATGTTTTCAACTATAAAGCCTTCTCCTCAGTCCTGGTGTCAGCAAACTCTTTATGACAGAAGGCAAAGGATTTGTTCAACACAAATATAGATCATCACATTTTCCTTCTCTACCAATACTTACAAGGAAAAGAAAAAAAAACAACAATCTGGATAATGTCTTTTCTCTCCTCTGTCACTAAGAGCAAAAATTTCCTGGAAGACATAACAAGTCTTCAGGAAAGCTTGAAAAACAAATAAAATTTAGAATTTGGGAAGAGAAATGCTATCACTCCAAATACACAAATATAGATCATCACATTTTCCTTCTCTACCAATACTTACAAGGAAAAGAAAAAAAAACAACAATCTGGATAATGTCTTTTCTCTCCTCTGTCACTAAGAGCAAAAATTTCCTGGAAGACATAACAAGTCTTCAGGAAAGCTTGAAAAACAAATAAAATTTAGAATTTGGGAAGAGAAATGCTATCACTCCAAATATTCTTCCCTTTCCTTCCCTACA
>NW_008654375.1:75675-92610 GCF_000695815.1 Acanthisitta chloris | reverse complement strand
GAACATGATGTTATATGGCATGGAATAATCCTTTGGTCAGTTGGGGTCAGATATCCCAGCTGTGTCTGCTCCTACCTCCCCATGTACCCCCAGTCTCCTCACCAGCATGGCAGTATGAAAACCAGAAATGGCCTTGGCTCTGTGTAAGCACTGCTCAGCAATAACAAAAGTATCTCTATATTATCAACTCTGTGTTTAGCACAAATCCAAAATATAGACTCATTCTAGCCTCTGTGAAGAAAATAACTCTATCCCAGCCAAAGCCAGCACAATATTCTATACATTAATTGAACCACCTGAAGAGGAAGAAAAGAGTTGGGTTTTTTGAAGGTAGAGGAAGGAAAAGCTCCTGTTCTAAAGTAATTATACTGTGCAAATCTGAAGTCACTTTCTGATGACCTAAAGTAATTTTGGCATTTCTGATCTAAATGACACAGCTCATCTGGTTGACTGAAACCAATACTACCCCAAACAGAGCTAAAATCTACTATTATTGCTGCTAACTACTAACTGTCCGTTTGAAAAGTACTTAATGCATTTTCCCTGTTTCTTCACACTTAGAATATCCAAAGGGATTTCTTGTTTCCATTAGAAATTTAATTTCCTTCAAATGCTTTTCATGTCTCAAAAAGTATTGCCGGAACTTAAATGTAGTCACTAGATGATTCCAGGTGTCAAAGCTAATATCTGTGAGCCTAACCCAAAGCCACAGACTTCAGGCTGTGTGAGAGGACAGATCTAGATACAAGAACTTTAACCCAAATTAAAAGCTAAAATTCAATCAATACTGTACAGTCTTGCATGTACACCTGTGTTGTCATGCTGAAAAATAAAATATAAACAACAATAAATGTACCAGAGTACAAATATCTCTTTAATCTTCAGTACCCCAACATGCTGCATGCAGTGCACAAAGATAACGAATCCTTGGTCCTTGATGCTGAGTGTTTTAATAGCATGCCTACATTAAAAGTGTGCTATTCACCTCAGAACTTCCAAAAACTCCCAGAAAATTGCCCAAAGGTGACAAACATGTAAATGAGTCCATTTATTTCTTTTCACAGAAAATCTCTGTGAAGCTGTTTCAAAGTGATGTTCTCCTCCACAGGGCCAGTTTGCACAACAAAGTGATCCAAATTACATATTGTGCAACTCCTAAAGTATCCATGTTCCTAAAAGAAAGTTACTTTTGGCCTTTTTGGTTTGTTTGTGGGTACATTCAGGATGCTGAGGGAAAGATTGCTAGGATTAAGTGGACCTGAGAAACAGACTGTTTTGTCTGTGCTATGGTAAAACATTTCCATAGTATTTCTTTCACTAATGAAAGTGGTGGATGACTTTTCATTAAAAATTCAGTGCCCAATCCAAGCCAGGTAAGTTGTGACAGACCAAGTGATGAGTTCTTGGTGGCTTTAAAAGTAGTTCAATTCACTACTGTGAACACAGACTGTGCAATTCCTGCAAGAGAGGCATTGTTAGATCAAAAGCCAATTTAATCACCCACAGGAGAAACCCTTTTAGAGGTGAGTTCCTGGCTGGAGGGAAAGGGGGAAAGGGGATTAGCAGAGACATCTACTCTTCCTTGTTCCTTGCCATAGCTGTTTTGTGGATCAATGGAAAACCTGTTTCCAGTTTTGCCAGTTTGTAATTTTTCAACCTAAGTAAACAGACCGTTAAAAGAAACGTCATTGCATCACAGGAACCCAGGACTCATTCTGTTCTGCTAGCTCTCTCCAATGCCAAGATTAACACCTGTGGTAGGAAAAGTAACATGACCACTATTGCTGCGTGTTGGCATAATCATCACCCCAGAACAGGCTCTCACTTGGTACAGCCAAGTGCTCTTTCTTTTCCATCATCTCCTTTCCCCCAGGAAGGATAGCTTTTTTTGAAGATTCAGAGGTAGATAAAGACCTTCAGCTAGTGCAAACCAGTGTGGCTTCTCTGACTTTACACAAGCTAAGGAGCTGGTGCCAAGAGCAAAGAGTTATTTTATGTAGGGAAGCAGGAGAATATAAATTTAATCCTCACACTGTGTTCCACTGAAGCTGGCATGAGCAGCCACTGCTGAGTGACTGCTGTTTACATGTCCCACTTCCAGCTGGTTTTTTGACCATATGTTATATCTACAGGAGATATGTGTAGGGAGCGGAAACAAAGACACTATGGAAGAATCTGTCTTCATCAACTGGAGAAATGCTTTTAGAAAGTACTTTTTAAACATGAAATCAGAACTGCACAAGTGCTGAGGAATGAGTTTTACAGGCAAATCTGAAGACCAAGGGGGCACCACTAGCAGTGAAGCCAGAGCAGTTCAGCTTGGGGTGGTATAGTGGACCAGGGATGCCCTAACTCTGCCCTGTCAGGACCCCATGTCCTTCCATGGAAATGTCCTCTTTACACTACACTACAGGCAGAAAGGACCAGAAAGTGGGCAGGAGACCTTGAAAGTCCAGGATCTGCTAGTTTGGAGAACAGTCTCACCCTGTGGCTTGCTGTGGGAGCATGCAGCCCCCAAAGCCCACACAAGCATCAGAGCTTGAAGAGTGGCTTTTAGCAACCTCCCCACAGAGCTGCAGATGAGCCTGGAAGAAAAAGTAGTTTCACAGTCTCTGTGGTTGCAAGCAGCCAGCAAAGAGGAAGGTATTCTGCCTCTTTCCAAGGTCAAAGCAGAAAAATCTCAGTGAGACCAACCCTCACAAATCATATCAGTTATTTTCTTTCCTAAGCATTTTGTTACACTTGCTATTAACAAGATAATTAAGATTTCAAAATGTTTCATGGAGAAAGGAAATCTTTCATTTTCAATGTTATTTGTCATCTGGCAACCAGTTACTCTTTATTATGAGCATTGATTTATATTGTGACATCATGAAGCACTCAATGGAAAATACAAAGTACAGTTAATTTTTGATACAAGAGATCCTGCATGCCTTGGTAAGTCCAGATCAGCAGTTCCCATATTTCTTTGGCTCTTATTCCCCTAAATCAGTTTCATAGGGATGCAGAGATAAAGCTTAGAGCAGAAATGGTATTTATGTTGCATTCAAACAGTTGAAGACCACCACTGTGAAGCTTTACTAGAATAAGGACTAAATCCTGCTATCTGATATCCAGCAGAATTTAGGAAGGAACTTAGATGAACTTACTGGCCCAAAGAGCAGCTTAACATTTTTGAGCAGACACATAAAGCACATTTTCACCCCTTCTTCTTGCCCCTGCCCCCATCAATGCAAATGCTTTCAAGTTTTTTCTCACACAGAGCTAATTTGAGATTTTGAGGAGAGCTAGTGAAATGATTCATTGGGCAAAAACTCAAATGTAAATGCCTTAGTTTAGGACAGATTTGCAAATACAGCCAGGGAACAGCATTTGAATTCCCAAATCAGTGCAGGAAAAGAATGAAAGGCAAGGAGAAGAGGCAGTTGCTGTTTTCTGATCTTGTTTTCCACTTGGGGGAAAAAAAGCCCCAATGCTTCCAAATGACACTGAACTCCCACTCGCTATTCAGACAATTAACATAAGAACAGTTCTGACATATGTAGAGAAAACTTGCCAGATTTATCTTCTGTACCTTTCTAGTAACTGGTTCCAGTTATGTAGCATGGTTGAAGTATCTGGAAAATGAAGTCAAAAGTAGCTATCATTCAACAATAATCTTCTCTGTTTAAGATGGTTTGTTACAGAATCTTCCTGCAGCAAGATTCACATGTCATTTAAAATCAACTCAGATAAACGAAAACTCTGATCCAGGACTTGCTTGAAATCCTATAGTCAGGCCCCTTCAGTCTGAAATGCTTTCCCATACTCAGCATCTTTTCCTTCTTCATAGCAGAAACTCCAATATTTCTGTCTACACCTACAATTAACTGAAAAAAATTCAACATGGAAAACTCATCTAGAGGAGAAGCATGTGTTTAAAATACCTAACTTAGATCATTCAAACACCAAATTTATATTCTCTAATATAATTATATAGTCACAGGGGATGAGACTTTTAAGCTACTTTTAGGTATTTACAGATCAAAAGATCTTTTAAAAAACACCATTTGGCATCCAGATGCCTTTTAAAAATGAACTCTGGCATCTACTTGTTAGTGAGAATGCAGGTGATGACTTTGCAAAGTAGGTGGAGTAAGCAGTATCCAAGGGCTTAATTTTCTATTGCACGTAACTGAATTTTTTCAGTTAAATCCATCTGACCCAGAGATTGGCAGTGACAGTCATGCTATCAGTCTCTGATACCTCAGCATTAGACTGTACCTCAGAAGAGCTTAACGCTGAAAAGCTATATATCTCTTATACATCTTGGCATTTCTGAAAATCTGGCTGGGATTGTGTTCCTTGAACCAGCTTCTACGTGCTTGTCTTGAGGCTCTTTTAACCCAGTCTAGGCAGCACTCTAAGTATAGCTCATCTTCAATAAGATATGCTCAGATATTCAGGAATCTGATGGCAAGATGTGGGCCAAAAGAAAATAACTTAACCTGCATTTCTCAGTAATTATCAAGAGGGAAAATGAAATACACTGGAACTCTTCTTCCCTTTTCTTGCTTTTTCCCATGTGACTTTCTTGTGAGCTGACATTCATTCATGCTTCAGGGTATGAATCACCTGGTGATAGACCCGGAAAGAAAGTTTATCTAACAGCTATATGTAAATATCCTCTGTCAGGTTTCTGGGGCTGGGATCTGATGGTCATACTTAAAACAGGTGAAGGGAAATTTCAAATTGTAGCTACTCATCAGGGATGATTTGTGACCAAGGTATGATCTGGCATGGAGGGCAAGAATGCCCAACTGCAGAATGGGTTAAACTGGCTGGAAGCAGAAATGCCAGAGAGAGAACGAATTCACGAAGGGGACTGAGTTTTTCCTTAGTGCTGAGATAAGAAACAGCAGCCTCATTGTCTTGCAGCGGTCCTGGAATACAAGTTCCAAGGGGTCACCTTTGGGCAGCTGAGCTGGTCCAGGCAATGGACCCAACATGGCCTGTCTAAGGCACCTGATGCTAATGCTGGCAGGATTGGCATTGGTGCAAGTAGATTTGTAGACTTCTTGTAGATCCATTTAAGGTGGTAGGACTCTGTCCAATGTGTTGTTCATCAAATCTATGTATTTAAGCACAAACTTGTGATTTACCTTCTTCAAGGGAGAAAATACAGGTTCCCCAGTAGGTGGACACAAGACTTGAAAGTTTAACAGCTCACATCTTGATACTTAGCTGACATTCCTCTGACCCAGCAATGCCATTCTCTGTACCACCTTCCATATGCTGATAAAAAACTAATTGTACTCAATCTTTGCATACCTACCTGTATTGAAACCACACTCAATTCCAAGTATTTTTCAAAAATCTTTCTGGATGAAATATATGAGGAACTCATTAGGTTATGACCATCAATCCATTTGATTTTCCATGTACAAAACACAGCATTGCTCATTTTTCCAGAACAGAACTAGAGCTGAAAGCCCTTAAGCAACTTGTAGAGGACAAGAGAAATCCTGGTCCTGAAAGCTAAGCATATACTTTGTCAGGGAGGCCAGAATGTTACCTATTATTTCAGCCTCCACAGAGCAACCAGTCAATCAGTCTTTCTTTTTGCACTATATTGGGGAGTTTTACCCTTATTTTCAGTACTGTGCCTTTAAAATTCAGGGCAGAAAATGATACCTAAATACAAGAGAGTGAACTGAGAGGAATTTACACTACAATAAAGGCTCTGTACAAACCCATCCCAGGATGAATTAAAGACCACCTAATTACATATCTCCAGTCTGTGGAATAGGCCAGGAACCACAGAGGTATATGTAAAAAAAACTGCACAAACACCATAAAGGGAACTACCCAGGCTCAGTCAGTAGGAAGTACCAGGCAAGCCTGCTAGTGGAATTTAGAATATCTCAATGTGGCCTTTCGTAGTGTTAAGCTAGAAGCTGCCTACTTGGCTTTTAAAGGGAGTAAACAAGGGAGACCTAGACTGATTCACAGATCAGCTTGCTCATGTGAATTTTGTGACACAAACAGACTCTTAGCCTTTGAGAGCTAAGACTAGTGAAGCCTGTTAGCAACAGAGTCACTCTCATCACCTGTCTGTCACATTTGCTCTCTAGATGTGCAGAATAGCTGGTGGGCTAGTGGGTATCTCCCCGGTGTTACTGTTAGTGTGGTGCACATGCTTTTTTGTAGACAAGAAAACCACTGATAAGTTGATGAGTCATTAGAGAGATTTTTAAACAAAAATATACAAATCAAAAATGGATGACTCAAAAGAGATTCAAACAAAATATCTTAAAGCTTTGGAGAAGGCCATCCCCTGAGTGCCTCCTGTACATGAAAGGATAATTTTGGTTGAATCATTTACACAGAAGTAACAGCTTAAGTCTATCACTTGCAACTATCTACTGGTGACTCTGTTGACTCTGTTGCCATGACCATACCTTCATTGCAGAACCAAACCACTGAAGTTAATGTGCTAGCCTGGTTGGAGATAGAGAGCACACTGTGAAATAACACCTGTACTACACAGTGACTGGCTTGCCATGCAGAGAGATTGGATTAGCAGCTGGGGAGCTGAGCTAATAAACTGTAGCTAATATTCCCCTGTGAGCCCACTAATTTGAGTTTAAAATGCCACTTTGCTCATATTAAGGGTCTTGTAAGTAGAAGGGATTGGCAATGGTATCAACACACAGGTTATAGCAGCAAAAAACACTCCGACAGTTATTATGACCATTGAAGCTCTGAGAAAAAAAACCCTACTAACAAAATATATAAGCTTACAAAATGATCTATACTAAAAGGCACAATGTGATACACTTCTCAGAGTGTCATTCAGAATCAATGAAAACAAAGAAAGTGTCTTTACACTCTTGTTAGACTTCTCCAGATGTGCAGCCCACTTGGGAAAGAAAGGGGACTTTGCAACCTCTGGTGGCAAGGTACATCCCCATCTGCACCAGCCCTGCTGTCCCAAACAGTGCAGAACCATGGTGACAGCCACTGCCTCCTTCTTAAATGTCTCAGACATGAGAAGCCTGGAGATGAGAGCCATGAGATTACCCTTCTAGCTTTTTCCTGCCCTAGAAACCCCACACTTACACACAAGCACAGAGACTTTTTCAAAAGCCTCTTTCAACATCTAAGGCCCCATGTATCCAACAAAGCCAATTTTTAATACTGTTCTCTATAACTGGGGCCAGAAATACTTCTGTCTTTCAGGACCAGAACTGGATGCCAGAAGACACCAAGAGCTGCACCTCTGGGATGCATTTACAATTCAAGTTTTGCTTTAAATTAAACCAGCAAAGTCCTATAAGACTATTCAAGTTTACACAGCACAATAACTTGCAGTATACAGAGTCCTGAACTAACGCCAACTGAGTTCACAGCAGAAGCAGAGCAGGGTACCTGTGGAGGCCAGCCCCAGTCCACCACTTGACAGTGCAGTGCTGTACTAGCACACTGGCTTTTAGACCCAATCTAGCAACGAATCATCACTTTGGGCCGGGATCAGGATGCAAAGGATGCAAAGGATGCAAAGGATGCAGAGTCAAGCCCACTGTTAGGGCCACTTTTGGATCACTATACCTGAAATGTTTCTTAAAATTCCTGAGTATACTGGGTTTTCTCCAGATAAGAAATATTGCTACACTTGGTATTGATCTGTTTGTAATTGTGTGTGGCCTCATGAGGGCTAAGTAGACAGGCAGGATCATCTCCTTTGACTTGCTGGCAATACTCTTCTTAAGGCAGACCAGGATTCCATTTGCCTTCTTAGCCACAAGAGCACACTCTTGACTCATGGAAAGCCTGTTGTCCACCAGGACTCTGAGGTCCTTCTCTGCAGAGCGGCTCTCCAGCAGTCAGTGCCCAACCAGTATTGGTTCTTGGGCTTATTCCTCTATAGGTGCAGGACTCCGCATTTGCCCTTGTTGAATTTCAGTTGGTTCTGCTCTGTCCATCTCTCCCTGAGAGCAGTAGCAGAAACAATGTGTGATGAACTGACCACAGCCCCCTCTTCCCATCTCTCTGCATTGCTGTGGGGTCGGAGATAGAGTTGGGAAGGGTTGGGGAATGTGTTTTTAAGGTCTGTTTTATTTTCTCATTATCCTGCTCTGTTCTTGTTAGTAATAAAATTACTTAATTTCCCCAAGTTGAGTCTGTTTTGCCCATGATGGCATTTGATGAGTGATTTCTCCCTGTCTTTATCTCAACTCATGAACCTTTTGTTGTATTTTTTTCTCCTGTGTCTATTTGTGGAGGGCAGTGAGAAAGCAGCTTTGGTGGGTTCCTGGCATCCAGCCAGGGTCAACCCACTACAGATAGGTCTATAGCTTTTTCTAAAGCCACATGACTGTTCAAAAGAAAAAACACCTAATTGGTAATGTGAGACATTATGTAGACACCAGGTTCACATTTGTCACTGCAGACACAGTCTTGGGATATTGTTCATGCTTCCTGGAGTAAAATGTAGGTGCTGCTAACACTCACATGAAACTGTATATTGTTAAATCAATGTAATTTAGAGGCAGCTTCCTCTAAAGGGAATGTAAGATTAGGATTCGCAGACCTCTTCAATTTCCATTCCTCCAGGTCTAATATCTTAAAACTGGCTCTTGGGTTCTCAACAAAGCCAATCCAAATATTTTCAGTGATATTTTTTATTTCCAGAATTGACATCCAGCCAAACCTGGAATGTTTTGTTAATCTAAAAGGTTTCCTACAGCCTATTATAGAAGAACGCTTAATAGCTGAAAGTATTATTTATAAGGTCCCTCACCTTACCAGGAGTTGCACCAGCTGTTGTTGTCCCATATGTCAGGATAATGCCAGGTTCATCTTTTGACTGTTTTCTCTCTCCTGATTCTTCTCTTAGCAATTTGCTGTTTCTAAAAGACTCCGAAATTCCAATTTTCATTCCACCACATGTGGACCAAAACCAAATTTCAAAACCTCAGAAATACTCACCAAAAGAAACTGCTGTTTTCTGGCCAGGAGTAATCAAAAATCTTAACTACGATCACTTTTAGCACAATAACCCAGTAGAAAAGAAGGGGAAATCTCACAACTAGTATAGACATTCTGATGCTTGCAAAACAGTCCCAAATGTATTTTCAAATTCATTCCTTCGTCATAGCTCGGGATGCTGCCTAATGAGTTGACAGTAAGCCAGTGACAGTCTAGCACAGCTAAAGTTTTGTGCTTCCCCTTTTTTTACAGTCAAGTATTCCCTATTGTTTAGAAACCATTCATAATGCTGCTGCTTTGCCTTTGCCATCCAACAAGCCCCTCTTATGCAGTGACTCATTCGGGTTCTGGCACTGTGTAGGATAAAGGAGAAGTGTTAATAGAAAACGCTTGGTGACATAGGAGGAGAAGGGGGAAATGATGCAAAGAAGAGTTCTGGCTCTGCCATGTTTTCCCTCATGTCTCCTGTAGCATGAAGCTTCAGTTATGGAGCACTGAGGCTGCTGAGAAACTCTTCCAGGGATCTATTAATTACTTGACTGTGGTGATTTCCAGATATGCTGGCACCAGACAGGACTCACCTTTCTCATTAGGAAAGGAGAGATTTTGCCCAGGAACTAATGAGACCCATTGGTAGGGATTTAAACTAAATATGATGGGGAGGTGGATTATACAAGGCTTGTTCCTGGCAGACCATGGAAAAGTATGGACAAGTTAGAGGGACAGGGTACTTGTAAGGGCCTTCAGCAGACGATTCTGAGATACACCAGCCACATTGGAGCACACCTGCAGTCTTGCAGAGATTTGCCAGGGAGTGCTGACATAATAAAAGCCAACTGGGATATTTTGGAGAACTATCCTAGTATCAAAAGGATTAAGAGGAAATACCTCACTCAAGCAACTGAAGATTTAACCACTAGACAGGATTATAGGGCATCCCCTAGCACTCCCACGGGGATATTGACATCATCAAACACTTCTATTAGGTGCCTGTACTGCACACAGTATAGGGAACAATCAAGGAGAACTAGAGATCTATGTGCAGTCACAGGCCCTTGATCTCACTGCAATTACAGAGATGTGGTGGGACAGCTCGATGTGGTGGGACAGCTCGCATGGCTGGAATGGTGTCATGAAGGGCTACACACTGTTTAGAAGAGACAGACCAGGAAGGTGCAGTGGTAGAGTTGCCCTCTATGTGGTTCAGCACTTAGAATGCATTTAGCTCTGCCTTGGTGAGGTTGATGAGCAAGTCAAGAGTTTATGGATTAGGATAAAATGGTGGAATAGTAAGGGT
This sequence comes from Acanthisitta chloris, assembly GCF_000695815.1. Taxonomy (NCBI): domain Eukaryota; kingdom Metazoa; phylum Chordata; class Aves; order Passeriformes; family Acanthisittidae; genus Acanthisitta; species Acanthisitta chloris. Next base: position 82,343 of record NW_008654375.1, on the reverse strand, counting down.
GATATTGTTGTGGGTGTGTACTACAGGCCACCAGATGATGAGGAAAAAGTGGATGATGCCTCTTACAGACAGCTAGAAGGAGTCCCCAAGTCACAGGCCCTGGTTCTTGTGGGGGACTTCAACTACCATGACATCTGCTGGAAAAGCCATGTACCAAAGCACGCACAGTCCACGAGGTTTCTGGAAATCATTGATGATAATTTTTAGTGACAGGTAGTGGAGGTTCCCACAAGAAATGTTGTGTTGCTTGACCTTATACCAACCAACAAGGAAGGCCTTGTTGATGATGTGAAGGTTTGGGGCAACCTTAGCTGTAGCTATCATGAGATTATAGAGTTCAGTATCAAACAAAGAGGTAGCAGGACAGCAACTGAAACTACAACTATGGACTTCAGGAAAGCTCACTTTAATCTGTTTAGGATCTTCTTGAACAAATCCTGTAGGAGCAGACCCTGCAGGGAAAAGGGGTCCAAGAGAGTTGGTTGTTATTTAAGGCTCAGTTTCTCCAGGCTCAAGAACAATGCCTGCCAACAAGAAAGAAATACAGCCAATGGGACATGAAACCTCTGTGGTTGAACCAAGAACTTCTGTCATTACTGAAACATAAGCAAGAAATGCACAGGAGATGGAAACAGGGTCAGGCTACTTGGAGCGAATATAGAGAGGTGGCCAGAGCATGTAGATATGAAACAAGAAAGGCCAAGGTCAACCTAGAATTGAATCTAGACAAGTGCATCAAGGACAACAAAAAGGGCTTTATAAAATACATAAATACCAAAAGGAAAACAAAGGATAATGTGGCTCCACTAGTTAAAGGAGAGAGGACCCTGATAACAGAGGATGCAGAGAAGGCAGAGTTATTGAATACCTTCTTTGCATCAGTCTTCACAGATAAGATCAGCCTGCAGGGATCTCTGACCCAAGAGACCAAGGTAAATGAAGGTGGGGATAAAAACTTTCCCTTGATCAGAGATGATTGGTCAGAGAACACCTAATTAAACTGGACATCCACAAGTCCATGGGCCCCAGTGGAATGCATCCATGAGTGCAGAGAGAGCTGGAGGACATCATAGCCAGACTGTTCACAATCATCTCTGAAAAGTCATGGAGATCAGGAGGGTGCCTGAAGACTGGAAGATGGCAGATGTCACACCAATCTTCAAAAAGGACAAGAAGGAAGATCCAGAGAACTACCAGACAGTCAGCCTCATCTCAGTCCCTGGTAAGGTAATGGAATGCCTCATTCTGGAGGCCACCTCTGCCCACATGGAAGACAAGAAGGTGATCAGGACTAGAGACCATGGGTTCACTAAGGCTATGTCATGTTTGATCAACCTGATTGCCTTCTATGATGAATGAACTGCCTGGATGGATGAAAGGAGAGCAGTGGACATTGTCAACCTTGACTTCAGCAAGGCTTTTGACACTGTCCTACAGCATCCTCATTGAAAAACTGAGGTTAAACCACGACAGAAGTGCAGGCTGGTTGACTGGACAGTAAAATGGATTGAGAACTGAGTCAACAGTGTGCTCTTGCAGCCAAGAAGGCCAATCCTGGTCTGCATTAAGAAGAGTATTGCCAGCAGGTCAAGCTCCTGTACTCAGCCTTCATGAGGCCATACCTGGAATATTGTGTTCAGTTCTGGGCTCCTCAGAACAAGAAGGACATGGAGCTCCTGGAGTGCATCCAGCAGAGAGCAATGAGGGACTGGAGCACCTCACTTACGACAAAAGACTGAGGGAGTTGGGCCTGTTCTGTCTTGAGACAACTGAGAGGGGACTTCATTAATGTATTCAAGTACATGAATGGGAAGTGCCAAGATGATGGAACCAGAATTTTCTCAACTGTGGAAACCAATAAAACAAGAGGTAATGGGCTACACTGATGCACAGGAAGTTCCACCTGAATACGAGGAAGAACTTCTTTACTGTGCGAGTCACTGTACACTGGAACAGATTACCCAGAGAGGTCATGGATTCTCCCTCACTAGAGGTATTTAAGAACCATCTGGATGCAATCCTGAGCTCTAGGATGGCCCTGCTTGAGTAGGGAGGTTGGACTAGATGAGCAATTGTGGTCCTTTCCAACATAACTGCTTCTGTGATTCTGTAATGGACTAATACAACCCTGACATCGCCACTCTAAAATTGATGTAAGAAGAGAGTCAGGTTCTGTATTTTTTATTGGGTCTTAAAACTAAAACAGTTAAAGTAGTTTGAAAAGAGACAGAGAGGGGAAGAGTCGGTTCCTTCCTGAAAGGAAACTAAGTTCAGTTTATTTGTAACATATTTCTTGACTATACGTCACTGTGAACTCCTATGAAAAGCACACTTTTCTGTACTATTGTAGTTTTTCTCATTTCTACTCTACAGTCTCTTGGGACACTCACTAAAAGCATGCCAAAGGGGTGGTGGAAGGGTGGGGATTAAATGTTTTAAATCTATTAAATAAAATAACACTTTTGAAACACAGAAAAACATATGAAAATGTGTTTCCCCTCATGTGGGAATTCAGCTGTTCCCAGGAACAGCCTGGATGTCAGGAGACCAGAGCAACATATGAGGAATGTATTAAACAAATCATGGAGGGAGGGCTGAATAGCTCGGGGAGCTGGAAAAATATTACATAACTTTTCATCTTGAGTCCACCCTGGACCAACAGCGCAAATGAAAATCATTAGACTCTGAAGACAGTTTGGTGGTCCATGTGGAATCACTTGGTGGTTTCTCTGGAGTTACTAATAGACAGCTTTGTACATCACAGAAACTTCCATATATTTATCACTCTTTTCAGCAGTCTTAGTGGAAGCCAAGAATAAGGGTTTAAGAGAGGAAAACATTTAAGCATATGCTTAAAATTAAGCACCTGCTCAAGTACTTTTCTGGAGGAAAGCCTTAAAATCTGCACTGATAATACATGTGTTAAAAATATAAAGAGCAGAAAGGAAAGCTGGGTTGTTCATGTGGTACCCGTTCTGAGAAAGATTTTATTTTCATTAAATAGCTTTCAGCAACATTTGCATTGTATTTTTAAAAAGGACAAAAGAAAAGGACTCAAGGTTGTATTCCAAAGTCTATCTGTAATGGACTGTCACAAAGGAGCAAATGTATCTGAGAACTCTGATGTGCTTGTATTTCAACGGAGATTTAATTAACAGATCCCATCATATCTTCCATTTCTCTGCAGTGGGCAATGTTAGAAATACTGAAGCAACTTCCAGGTAAGTCAGTAGAAGTACACACAAAGTGCAATACCAAAGATCCCACTGGGGTCCTACCAACCCATACAGTTGTGTTAGCACAGTGCAGGCACATCTTCATTGCTTCTGGTTTTGAAGCCAGCTGAAATGGCCTAGATTAGTTCTGCATATGGAACTGATAACATTCCTTTTCTCACAGTGCAAGCATTGAAGCTACTTAGAGGGTGACTGTGCGTGGCCTCACCATAAGTAGCAGAAACAGAATGCTCATCTGTCTCATTTTACAGACACACCTTTTTGCATTTGTTTATCACGTAACTGTAAGGAAGGTGAGTGCACTGATCCAGCTTCAGGAGGGGAACGCCAAGCAATGTTGGTCATACTTTCTTCCAGTTCAGAAATTACACTAACAGCAAGCTGAAAAAACCCCAAACTGACAACAAATCAAACTGAAAAGTACTGTCCTTCTTATCTCACCCAAAGACTGCATTTAATTGTACTCCTGAAATAATACTGAAGGAAAAGAATTAATTGGCTCATGATTACTTTTTGACTGCACTGAAGCTGCACTAGGAGTATTGAAAACTGTAAAAGGTGTTCTGTAGTAAAATGGTTTTAATTTTGCAATTAGATGCAAAATTCTTACTAGTAATGTTAATTGTGGGAAACCATTACCTCAACTCCCTTCTTTCTACACAGTAATTAGAAACTGAGGAGATATATTTGCTTCCACCTGACTACCAAGTTCATACACTACATTAAACAGCTAAATACACTTGTGATAAGACAACCTTTGATCATCTTTCCTTACTTTCCCTGACAAAAGATTTAAGAATCACAGGAGCTACCACATTTTATCATCCTGAAATGCATGGAAATATTGAAGCATGTTTTCGCCTGTGCCAGCTTCTAGAAATTACAATGAGAGAAAAATAGCTGCTACAATTTGTAAATTATTTAAGAATTGTAAAAATTGATAAGATAAAACAAGAGAACATGTTTATGTTTCTTTAATAATGTTCTCTTTTCCATCCCAGCACAACCACTTCAGCCCAATGCCCTTCAACATTTTGCTGTTTCCTGACCTGTTCCCTGACCAGTGCTGTGTCTCACTTGTTGTGTTTCTGGACCATGTACTCTTCCCAAACTTGAGACAAGCCCAGGCCCAGAATATGTCTTTCTCTCTGGTCTCCATCTGATCTCAGCCTTTCCACGCCCTCCCTTCCTTGGCTTCTCCCCCCAGTTTCTGCCAAGTCTGCATGTCCTCACTCTGACATCCCCGATGACATTCCTCAGTCCTTAGGTCAGCTTCCAACTTCCCTTGATTCCAACTACTCATTTTATTACTCTCTGTGTCCTTATCTGCTCCCTTTCTCTCAGCTTAAATCACATGGTTCCCTCCTGTCCTACTGCCCGGACTGATCACAGCAGGGGAATACAGGGGCAAAAGGCCAATCCTCAGGGTTTTTCAGTGCACCCTCCTTGGCACGACACTGTGGGAATCTGTCTTCCCAGGGAAAGCCCAGATTCTTTGCTCAACTGCAGGCAAGACCTTTCCCGGCTGCTCTCTGAAGACACAATGTGATCAGACCCAGGCACTGAAATGCTCATATCTGCTTCCTGTGGCTGCAGTTTTCAAAATACTTGCTTGAATTTTAGAAATCTGTAATGATCAGGTATACAGAATATTTCTCCCCCCAAATCTTGTAACTTCATTGATTTTCATGAGGGTTTTACTTGGCATCGGGAATGGGCACATTGTTATAGCTTAGGCGCTACTGATATGAGAATCATGTAACAGTAGGTGATGTTACTGACAACCCATGGCCATTCCAGTTTGGCTGGTTATACTTTCTCCTTGAAAAATGTTGCCTGCGTTTAGGGAAGTAGTTTTGAAAAGAGACTATACCAACCTCTTCCCTGCTACATGGTTTCACGAGTGCAGGTGTTCACATAGGTACAGATCCTCAGCCCTCATCATCTTGAACTTTATCAAGGAGATACCTAGAACGGAAATTGTAGGAGCAGCATCATCATTTTCCACAAATACTACTGCACAGGCTTAAAAAATGCAATTATAATGCCCCAAACAAGCCAAATACTGGTTAGCCATTGCATTGCATTGTGGAGGGACAAGATGAAGATGGGAAGTTGCAAATTTAGAGCAGCATGAGGAAAAGTGCACAAATGTTAAAAAACACCATGATTATCAACCTTCATTCTCTTAATTCACCAAAATTACTACCCATTTACTCCTAGAGGGCACTATGGAGCATGCAAATGTGCTATCAGCCTGGCAAGAGACACAGAAATCTGCCACGCTGCCCTCTCTGCTGCAGGTACTCTGCACATAAGACCAACAGCTCTTCCATCTCCAAGAGTTATCAGGGTTAACCTGTCACCATGCTTGTAACATGCTCATTTTCGTTGGGATTTTCAGTACAGGGAGGTATGTATCCCAACTTCTGCCTTTTCCATTCCCCCTCTATTTAATGCTAATCTTTGCTGACCTGAACCTGCAGACCTTCCTTGAAAGTGGACTGGAGTTTTCAGGAGGAGGATGTTGAAAACAATACGGAAAAGATTTTTGTTTACAGACATATGTTAAGACCATTTTAGGTGATAATCAGATGGCTACCCTTTCTTTCCTTGTTCCAGATCTTGCCTAAGGGAACAAAGGGGCAGGGCAAACCTCAAGTGAATCAGTTAGGAAATATCTCCCACTGATCTGGCATTTGCCTCAGGGACAACAGTCCTAGTAGAGAGTAGCAGCTCCTGTACGGAGCTAGTGAGGAAGCCGAGAACCTGCTCTCCACCATCCCCTCCCTGAGCAAATCAAAGCCCAGGTAGACCCCAGAGTTTCAGCAGGGAGAAGACACATTCCAAAAGAGACAGAAATGCAGCTCTGGCCTTACAGAAATACAGGATGGAAATTACAGACTGTTCAGGAAAGAGTTAAACACCAAATACAAGAGTGTCCCGACTTTCAGCCAGGACACAGTGATTTTATTACAGTCTTCTCTGAAAGTTGACAGGCTGGATTCCAAGAACTTTTTGATTTGATTTGATTCTTTTTTGCTTTCGCACATGCAGAAACTGTCCTCAAAACCTCTTAATTTTAAGCTAAGTGCCAAAAAATGCTCAAGTGCCAGCCAATGACTCATCTTTTAAAAGCCTGGCTTCTGGAAGGTGGTTTTCATTTCAGGAATTTAGGATTGCTTCCTGGATACTAAACATTGTGGGATCAATAATTAGACTAGAAAAATGTTGAAAAAGAAGGATTTAAAATATTTAAACATCAGTCATCTTTGGGGGTTCTGTTAACTAGAGATATGTGGGAGTTCTAAGCAAAGTGAAAAACAGGAAGGCCAAGAGTTTGGCTGATGATTCAAAATGGCCAGCATCCACTTTTTTTTATAATACTGAAACATATTTTAAATCATTTTAATCTTTTTTTTAATAATGGAA
>NW_008654375.1:70769-75642 GCF_000695815.1 Acanthisitta chloris | reverse complement strand
GTGGAAACACTATCCTTTTTTTTTTCATGTGGGTGCAAATGGAACGCATATGATGACATTCCATCTCTTCCTCCCCTGTGCTGTGTTTCACCCATTTCTCAGCACACAACGTAGACATACGGCCCTTATTAGTGCTGTAGTTACATGTCATAATTTTGCCATCATGCAAGCCAAACTTCTGAAGTGCTCTTATGCTTCTAGGGATTTCCTTGTTTACACACCACATAAAACCTTACTTGCACCATGATAAAGGTATGTGGGAGCATGGAAACCTGTACACAGGTGAGGGCATCTAACAGGAGTCAGTGTGGAGGAGGGGCACAGATCTACTTCTAAGCATGGTACAACTATGGATTGTTTCTGTTGGGAGGCAAGAGTGTTTATCAGCTCCAGCAAGGCAGTGGCTGAGTGACTCAAACAGCAGATTTCTAATGGGAATAAACAAAGTGGTAGAAGAAAATGTAGAAAGCTGAGGAAAAAACTGAGATGTTTATTAAGTCCAAAACTAAACATGAATTACCTCTTCCTGTGTTTGATGCAGACTCCAGTATAGTATTCAGCTTAACTGTCCTTTTTTTCTTTTCTTTTTTTTTTTTAAATCTGCTGATATCATACGTTCTTTATATATCAAGGCTATCAACTATGACTCTCAAAAGTTGCTTATAAACACACTTCACATCGTATGCATAGGACAATCTGACAGTGTGCAGGTGCCCTTGTCCGTGAGTGTTGGGAGAAATATATATAGCTATCTGGTTATTCTGGGATTGGTAACATCCTGGACTGACATTGCAATCTGTTAAGAAGCAGTTTTAAACAAGTCTAATGAGATGGTATAGATTTTCCGGGAACATGAAAGGCTATCAGAATTCCCTCCAACCTAATCTGCTCTTCTGTGTCAAAGAGAAACTAGCACCAAATGTTTCAAAGTAAGGTGAAGAGTCTTTTGTTTGGCTAGTCACAGCAGTAACTGGCCCTAGAGAAAAGTATTCTTAACCTCTCAGCTGAAGCATATGTATGTTTAGCTATTAGACAGCACACCACAACTTTGGGCCCTTTTTATCCATTGGCCTGTTTTGGAGCAACTGCTAATGGAAACAAAACATTCTTTCACCTTACACAAATTAGCCACAAAACAGAAATTTCTTATATCCTGTCAAAACCCCCCAAACATATAAATAAACAAAACAAACCCTCCAACTTAACACAATATCTATTTAGCCATGGTCCAGTTTTAGTTCCCAGAAATGAAGACTCAAACCACTTTACTAAGTGTCAAAATGCAAACATCCCATGCTACCTTCTTCTTTCCTAGTGTGTTGAGAGCTGCAAGTTAGGTAACTTTATTCTTTTTCAGTTAAAATATATAAATACACAGGGTACACAGTTTTCTCTAAAAATTTTCAGTGTGCCACAACGCAAACACAGCCAGCAACAAGCGTCACTTACTGCCATGGTGCTGGAGGCAGGCTTTTATCCGCACTGGTGAGAAGGTTCATACAGTGACAGCTTCTGACCTCCACTTAATTTCCTGCTTAATCACCCTTGCTCGCCGAGCCCAGACTCGCAAGATGCGCAGGTCCCGGAGCTGCTACCAGGAGCTGGGACTGCTCAGCTTCCTACACTAGATGGCATGGAAGGACCAAGTTTCGCCACCCCCACCACTGTCCGATGGCGAACAATGCTGTCGTTCTGTGTCTTACAATTTCTTTTGCTTGTGTTCTGCAGAAATATTTCTTTATTAATTTAATCACCTGGCAGAATTTTATCGGGATAAATGCTGAAGCTCTTCTTTGAGGGGTTCCTTTGTGCCTTTTCCATCCCACCTCTGTGAGGAGATCTTCAATGTCCTTGGTGAATTTCCCTCTTGACTTTGCAACACTGACTTTCAGCAGTAGAATATTATACACCTTAACTCTGTACCTGATTCAGTTAAGTCTCACGTTTCCATTAGTCCTCCTCATTTCCCCATTACTCTGTGTTCATATATGTGAAAGAAACATCACTGACTTCTTTGAACTTTTTGCAATTCACAAGGCTGGAACTTGACACCCTGTGTCTGAAAACACTTCTACCCCCTCAGAATCACACAACTTTTTATGTCTGAAATAGTCAGGTTTCATCAAGAGGTCAGTTTGCTTCTTACCTTGCTCAACTACTGAGCTGATTACTCCAAATTATAGACACCAAATTAAAGCAACCAAGCTGGATCCATCAGTGCTGCCACTGGGAAGGGCAGCATTGCTCAAGACTGTGCACTAACAGCACAACATGCTACAGTCCTGCTGCAGCTCTCCTAGCCCTTAACCATACCCCACCACAGATATGGATGTGCAGTGAAGAACATCCCAGTCAAGTTAGTATGTCCCCCTGGCCCTAAATCATTTGGATGAGGAAACTTAGAGCATAGTCATTACCATTTATTCTTGCTTTTCCACCATCAACACGAAAGTACCTCATTTCTACCTGGCAGTTTCCAATACTGCCTGCATGCAACACCATTCTTATTAGCTCACCATTCTCCCAACATGTTACTTATCAGCTTTCCAGCAAATATACTCTGCCTATGCAGCCAGCCCCCCATCCCCCAGCCCATATATGCAATCTGTCTTCCACTGCCTAGGAAAACAACAGGGGTTAGATTATCTCTTGAGGTGTTTTCCATCCCTGTTTTCTATGATTCCCTGGGGACAAGCATATCTCTAAAGTAACATCTTACAGGACTCCAGGGTTACACTGCTGAACGTGTTAAGGCCAGAAACAGGGAGGGAGATATTTGGCACTAGTGGCAGAGGCATGGCTTTCCAAAGTGGAAGATTTTCTCATTATGTGAATGGGGTTGAGTAATTCATTTTTTTCTGCTTGGGATTCAGGAGAAGTTAGGTCTCAAGACAATTTACTGTATTTTTCAATCTGATTCTGTAGTCCCAGCTATTTAGCTCTGCCTTGCCCTGCTTTCTGCTCTCTTGTCCTTACTGAGATCATTTTTCTTCTCCCTTCTTCCCTGATCTACTGAGTCAGCATCTTCTTCCTTTCTGTCTGCCTGTCCCAACACTCCATGCCTCTTACGAGGGTGTGAGGAGAAGCAGAGGGACCACCTGTACCATAAGTAGAAAAAGAAAATGCAAGAAAAAAACTGGAAGCAGGTTGAAACTAAGGAAGGCTGAAGTCGGGCACAAAGCTCAAATGTATGTTTAACCCTAGCTTTGGTTCAAGGAGATGAATACATTCTCTGGCCATTGTAAATATTGCTTGTTATACAGTGATAAGCACCACTGATATATTCAGTTTCCATGGTATCTACAGAGTATACTTTCTGGAGGAGAAGAGTTCCTATGAGTAGACGACAGCACTGTCAGTACTTGGCACAGGGTAGTCCACTGTGCAGTACAAAAGAAAGAAGGCAAGAGTATCACACAGCTCCTTCCTGGCTGCATACCACCCTGTGTTTCAAAATAGCATGAAAAAAATTCCATGTAATTTCAAGGAAGACCTGGGAACAAACTGAATGTCATCATGCTTCTTGAGTGACTGCATAGCAACCTGTACTGTCCTCAGTTTCACCAGTGCAGGTGTAACAAGAGATAAAAATTATACATAGGGCACAAACAAACACATAGCAATGTGAAACACTATAAAGTTTTAATTGCCACTTCTTTGGTTAAGCCTTTCATAGCTCTCTGCTGGTGAGTCTTGAGCAATGTGGTCATTCCATCCTCAGGCTCATAAAAATTTACTGCATGCCTTTACGTGTTCTCTCTATATAGCTCCATTTTATTTCACTGGCAAAATACAGCCAGCTGGAGCTGCAGCTCTGATTAACTGAATGCTCAGGATGCAGAATGCAGTGCCCAGAATACATCACATTCATGGTAATATTCTCACTGTAAAAAAGGCTTGACTTTTTAAGCTGCTCCAGAGATGCAGATAAATGTAATGTGTCAAAAATAGGGACCACCTACACATCAGATCACACTTACAAGGATAATGTATGCAGGCCTATGAAATTGCCAAAGAACACGAAGCCACCCAGAAAGGGGTACTTCCCCAGGCTACTGACTGGTTTAATCCACATTTCATTGACTTTATAAGGCAGTTGAGTGACACTTGGTTTCAGCAGAGCCACCTGAAGGGAAGAAATTGCACTGCTCTTGGACAGCCAGCACCAGGGACATTATGATTTTAAAAAATCATGCTGGAAGACAAAGTCACAACCAACCACTGCAAATTTGAACCTGCTTATTTCCAAGTCACAATCAAACCCAGTGAATATAAGCTTCCCAGTAGAAACACTGACACAACTCCATTAATTTTTAAGACTCCAGTTCTTAATATTGCCAAAACATTTTAGAGGAAGGGAATTGAAGCAATTTTTCTAAAGGGAAAGGAAAGAAAGAAGAAATGCAGCTCTCTGACTCAGAGGTACAATTGAAATAAAAATCTAAACATTGTCACAAGCAGCATCACTGAAGCCCAAAACAAAACTCTACATCTTGGAAATTTCCTGAGGATCTTGGAAAAATTTAGCGCTTTTAAACAAAGAGCAGCAAATTGAAAAGAATGTCAAAAAGAGAACTTGAAACAAAAATGGAGTAGTTAAATCTAAATGGTTAGTATTTCTACAGTCCAGAGAATGTCAAATATGGATTGAAACACAGCTCATATTGTAAGCTTGCATTTCATGCTCACTGCACTTAATCTACACTGCTGACAAGCAGACGAAGGAAGAGTATGGGTCTTCCCATCATAAATGTGCCTGGCAATTTGTCACTTTTCTCAATAAACCTGAACTCTGCTCTTGTTTGGTTTCCCAAAGTTCATCTGAAGAGCCCTCAAACAAAAGTAGCTCACTTTGTTTAATCCAGCTATGACC
>NW_008654375.1:52395-70753 GCF_000695815.1 Acanthisitta chloris | reverse complement strand
AGGAATGGAAAACGCGTAGTGGCACCCCAGCTCCCACCTCAGACACATATGTCCATCACCATGGATGCACCATATAGTCAAATTTATACCCCGTGGTTATTATGGTTACTGAAACCTTGGACCTGCTTCAGCCCTGCACATACTTCTGTGTCCCCGCACTTCCCAGGTGAGTGCTCCAGCCCCCAGGCATTGTTCTTGCTCTTGTTCTCAGCACCCAGAGGTGCTTGCAAAGTGCTGCCTGAAGCACATGGGTGCCCAGTGGCTCAAACACTGTGTCAGGGAGCACTGGGTGCCCACTCAAGCTCTGATACACCCTTTAGAGGCAGATCCGAATCTAACACTTTGACCTTGCAGATGAAAGTCCTACAAATCCTTATCCAGTTACTCTAAACTTAGCTGAGTCCCCTTAGATACTCCATTTGAAGCCATTCTACTTGGAATACAATACTTTTAACAGGAGCAGAAGCAAAGACAAATGTGAAAATGATTCACGCTTCTGGGAAGTGGCTGTCCGGCTTCTAAAGCATGTTGCAGTGAATGTAAAATGCTGCACACGGAGTGGATGTCTCGTCAGGAGAGACCAAGGAGCAATGCTTCAGGCCTTGCACAGGCACAACCAGCTTGCAGGCTGTTAGTGAAAACATTGTCCTAAGTGGCACATGCTCTCAGATTTCTTCAGAGTTGGCAACTGAACCAGTTCTCCTAAAGCTTGATGCATGCTTGAGGCTACTGGGTAATATATCCTCCCATAGCAGCTTTTGTGAATCTAGCATTTATTTCTTTGGTCTGCAAGGACCTCAATCAAAATCTTTCGAACACTTTAGATGTTCTGAGATTTTGCTTCACCAAGAAACTAAGTTTTAAAAATTTTTTAGAAGTTTTTTTTTGTCTTAGAATGAGGGCGTGAGTTGGCATCTGAGCCAAAAAAATCAGTGAAATGCACAGCTCTTCTGGTGGCAGATTGTTCCCTGTAGGAGGTCTCTGGTTGTTCTTCACATCTCATGGGTGTTACAGAAGTAGTTCTCAGGGAACTATAAAAAAGGAGGAAGGAAGGTTGTTTGGCATATTCAGAATAGTGTTCATGTAATCAGAAGAAAATATTGCATTGAGTTCTGTGAATGGTACACAGATACTATGGGAAATTGGAGCCTTATACATTTATGTAACTCGTAATTAATTAATTCAATTATTCAAAGAAAATTACTTTACACCCCCACAAAATACCCTGCATCTTACTAAGGAGACAGATATGCCTGGTTTTACACTCAAGTAATGTCAATTCCAGCAGAAACTCATTTATTAAAATACCAGAATACTGCCGTATGATTCCTATCGTAACACCCACCTCCCACACACACAGGGCAGCATGCGTCTTATAACAAAGGAAGCATTCATAGCTATTATCTTGAAAGGTAGTAGGGGCAATGACTGCATTAAAGGGACCAGAGAAATGTTCACTTCACCCAGGAAGAGCTGAAATAGCTTAGGGGTGTTTTTACTGGAATTTGTGGTGCCTCCATGCTTGCTATCCCAGGACCAGCTTTCCCTCCCGTTGCCAAAAACTTTACTGAGCTTTGAACTTCACTTGAGCTTTGCAGATACCAAGGACTCTGAAACCAAACATTTCCTTCTGTGCTTCCAAAAGGTCTAAAACTTAATTTGGGTCTCAGCTCTTTTGCTAGGGTTTTTTGACTATGTTTCTTTGCAGCTTCATCTGTGCTGGTTGCCACTGGTTTGAGCTCTGTTGCAGGCCACTTTGGTTTGGGTTAGACAGATTCAGTGACTGGATTCGCTGCTCCTCTGCACTAGAGTGCTAGCTGCATTGCATTTTTATTTTATTATCACTACAACAGCTCTCAGTCTACTAATATGTCTTTTGTGCAAAAAAGAGTCTGGCACTTTCCAAAGGAAAAGGTGGTAATGAAGGTACCCTCAAGCTTCTAAACTCCCTGCAAAGAAAAATTTTACTGAGAGTTATAAATTCTTGAGACAGAATTAAATAAAAAACATGAGAAAGCAAAACCCAACCTCAGTACTGTCAGGTCACTCTATGCAAAGTGGGATCTCTGATCTTTCTCCACTGTTTTTCTTGAATATTTAAAAAAGATAACAGATTTTCAGTGAAGCAGCTTGACAAATGGCACTTTAGTGTAGGGATCCACCCTCTGCCACCTGAAATTGGCAACAACCAGTTTGCCCAGTTGGTAGCTGAGGGTGCTCATCAGGTTAACTGCAAAAGGGACAGCTCTGCCTTCTTAGCTCTGACAGTGTTATTCAAAGCAACAGGCCATGCATCTGGTGTTGAAACCCACTAAGACTCCTGGGACCCAGGCTGGGCACAAGTGGCTTCCAAGCCAGAACAGCCAGATTGGGTCTGTACGTTAGCCACAGGACAGAGATCAGCGGTCGTGGGGTTCACGTATGTCACATCTTCACCTTTCCCTCAGTGAGTTTAACTCTTCAAGCACAGAAGATGCTTGCTTCATCTCAAAGCCCTGTCCCAACCAGTGCTTGCAGGAAGCAGGAAAACTTAATGCATGCTATATAAAGCAGCAGAAAGACACACATTGTGTAACAGATGTCTGTTGAAAGGAGATAAAGAGACAGCCTGATTTCTTTCCCTTTTTTTTTTTTTTTTTGTTTGCCTGTGTCCTCATTCCCCTCCGCCTGCCTGCCTTGCTGTCTGGGGGAGGTTTCAGATTGCATTAGTGTTACCGCCCGTGCCTCGGCCGACCATCGTGGAGGTTTCACTGCCAAGCCACTGTCGCTGGCCGCCTGGCAGCTGGTGTGGGGACAGCCTCCAACAGGCAGGACAGAGACCTCTCAGTGACAGACCCTGAGCCCGAGAGGCAGGAAAGGGTCTAGAGGCAGATCTGCTGGGGAGCAGAGCAGCTTCACAGTGTCGCACCTCTTCCCATCACTAGCTGCCACTTTAAGTTCCCATAGGTGAGGTAGCTTTAGTAGCTATCAAAGCCTACTAACACTCATGATCCTCAGTTACATCTCCACCCTTAGCAGTGAAAAGGTATCCTTTCATTTTATTTTTTTTTTTATCTCCAGAGAACTTCATGGTACTGCTCAATGCCTCAGGTATTTAACCTCATTAAAGGAGCTCATCTAACTCCACCACACTGAGGAAACTCTCACCTCCCTCAAAGGCAATGATTCAAGATATTAATCAGTGCAACGAGGTCTGAGAGTTTTACCATCTACTACTTCTGTCTGGGCTATACTTTTCCTTCTCCCATTACTGTAGCCACAAACACTGCACTCACCTTGCTGAGGAAGACATCCAGCCTCTTCTTGCATGGACTGCCTCAGATATATTTAAATTTAAGCCAAGTTCAAAATAATTAAAAGTAGCTCTGAGCACAGCCAGAAGAGGCTATTTTCTGCCTTTCCATACTCTTCCCTCTTTACTGCTCTCTGTTACTGCTTTCTCTGGTTTGTGTCATCATTTTACCTTTACAGCCTTCTGGGCTCCAAGCAGAGAAAGACACATCTGAAGAAGAAGACCCTTAAAAGAGATATGGCTTCTACATTTGGCCCTGAAACATAGTTACAGCTGCTGACCATCACAGCTTTATCCCTGGTTGTTGAAGGGATGAGACAGGATCACCCTCAGGATTCAGAACTATATCTTAATAAGGCCTGACCTAACAATATCACACTGATTAAAGTCACTCTGTTCACATCTCTGGAGATAAGGTTGGGAAGTTCTGACTTTCTTGAAGCTATGAGTCATGAAAAGACTGACAGCAGCCACACACAGAATTTTCTGGTTTTCTGAAAACTGAGGACACATTCACTCCCACTTACTTTCCCTGATGGTGCCTGTCCCAGTCCTTCAGGCCCATACAGCTACTCCTCAGCAGGACCATTGAAGGGTCTAGAGAGTGAGTCATATGAGAAGCAGCTGAGGGAGCTGGGGTTGTTTAGCCTGGAGGCTCAGGGCCAACCTTATCGGTCTCTACAACTACTTGAAAGGAGGTTGTAGCCAGGTCAGGTTCAGCATCTTCTCACAGGCAATTAGTGAAAAGACACGAGGAAATTGCCTCAAGTTGCACCAGGGGAGGTTCAGTTTGGACATCAGAAAGATCCTTCACTGAAAAGGTAGTCAGGCATTGGAACAGGCTGCCCAGGAAGTCCTGGAGTGTTCAAGAAATGATTGGACACAGCACATAGTGCTATGGTTTAGTTGACATGGTGGTGCTTGGTCAAAGGTTGGACTTGATGGTCTTGAAGGTCTTTTCCAACCTTAGTGATTCTATGACTTATTGCTAACAACACTGAACCACCTCCAAAAGGTTATTATTAAAAGTCATTCATTACGTTAATTTTCAACCCTCATTTAACGTCAGCAGACCTTTATCTTTCAGCCTGGGGGATTACCAGCTCCTGCAAGCCAAAGCCCAATCATAACAAGTGTTTCAGGTTGTAATTACAGGGTGATTTCCAATGATACCAACTGTATATTTTGCCTCCATACATTTTCAAGTCCAAAGGTTACCTCCCATTTCAATTCCTGTGTGTTTACATGTGGAAAAAAATCTTCTATTAAACAGACAAATTAATGGAAACAAAATAATAAATTATGAATAATAAATAACCTTGTTTTACTGTGTCTGTACTCAGTGCCCGAGGAGAAATGGGGGCTGGCTGAGGTGGGAGTGGAGAGTGCTCTCGGCAGGCAAGAAGATTGCTTGAGCAACTGGATGCTCTCTCCTTCATTAGGAGGGGAAAGGAGCAGCACAATTTCAGACTTCATCCCTCGTTTCTTTGAGGCTGATAAGTTGAAATAAGTTCACATTCCTCCCACATTTCCCCTCCTCCGCCACCATGGTGCATTAAGCCTTCTTGACTCAAAAAATTATGCCTGCTACTCCCCCAGCTCCATCCTGCACCTTTCAGAGGAGGGGGAAACTAGCTCAGCAAGACACTTAGGCAAAGGCTTAAAGCTAAATAAGCAGCTAAGTGCTTGGCTGGGTTAGGGCCCTCTTACTCTGGATAAACATGCTTCTACAAGGGGTGTTTT
This sequence comes from Acanthisitta chloris, assembly GCF_000695815.1. Lineage (NCBI taxonomy): Eukaryota > Metazoa > Chordata > Aves > Passeriformes > Acanthisittidae > Acanthisitta > Acanthisitta chloris. The sequence goes on along the minus strand of NW_008654375.1, from coordinate 65,718 downwards.
ATAAAATATACTGCTTTATGTTTATAAAATACACTGCTTCTTCAAGGGATGTTTTAAGAGATTCAGGATGCTGTCTTGACCAGGTTCCTTCATAATTCCCTCATACAGAGATAGAATTTCTCAAAATTCTATTGCTAGGTTCTCTGTTTTTTTATTTCCAAAAATAAGTTGAGGTGAAAATATATTTCAAGAAGCAAGCAAAGGAACTGAGGCGTATTTATATTCTTTTTTACACAACAATTAATGATAAGCAACAAAATGAAATCCTAGGTTAATGAATATAATTATATCTAGGTGCTAGATATATATATATACCTAGGATATATCTATGCAAGGTGAATGAATATAAGCACTGCTGAAACATTCTTTATGCATGTTTTCTGGTCAGGGTGAACAGTTACATTCAACCAAGCCAAATTTCAGGAATATAATGATTTCCATTGAAAACAACATTGAGCTTCACACTATTTTTTCTTTGTGGTTATGCAATTATTTGATAATTGCACTGTCAAAGGAGTACAAGAAAGACAATAATTTACCTAGAGAAGGTGTGCTGAGCCTAAGACACAACAAGAAATAGTTAATTATTATGTCGGAGAGTAACTAATCTTATTGGTTGCATACTAAGAATTATTTTTTTTCTACAACCTGTCACTCCTGTATTGATATCAATTGCAAGACAAATAAACTTTTTTTTTTTAATCCGAGCTCTAAGGAAAAAAAATAAATTGCCTAGAAAGAGGAAATAATTGCAAAAAATTTTCATTATGTTAACTATAGGCACAAGGAATGTGGTTAGACATAAGGAACACATCCAACAAGACCGTCCCAGCCTATTTAAAGGTTGTGGAATGCATCTCTCCCTTAAAGCAACTGTTGACAAGCTGCCAAAACTCTGAATTGCAAATCCTCCAACCATGAATAAATCAAAGGAAATTCCAAGAAATAACTTAAGGCAGCTTAAATTACTTCTTTTGCTATAGTAACTGCAAATTCTCCATGAAGATATATGGGGTCTGCTACAAGTCAAAGGTATTTAAGCCACCCTTAGTGAGCATTATGACTCTGCTGGTAAAGACATGTTGTATATAAACCAAGCATGTCTGCAAGGACCTGATGAGGTTTCTTCTGGAGACTAAATTTTGCAGTACGCTCAATGAGATAATTAGAGTGAAATGGCCAGTAGGCTGCACTGTTGATCTGAGAACATCATGTTCTTTTATTTCTGGGGGGGTATTTAAGTGGCTGGGGAAGACTTTTTCCTCCTCAGGAAAGGATCTCAGGGGAGTGCACTCAAGGAAATGCATTACTTCACATAGCACACTTATTAGGTAGACTGTGGCAAGTCAACCTGCCCTCTACCACCCAGGAGAGGCCTTGCTTTGCCCTGAGCATTTACTGCTTGGGGCCAAGCAGTAAAGCCAGTTACAGCTGGCTGGCCCAAGTCAAGAGTTTCTTGAGCATTGACTGTTTCGTTTACAAAGAAGGTGCAAAGACCTGTTTTGCTAAATGGGGAGGAAGCAACCAGGAGAGCCTTGCAACTAATGAGAAGAAGTGGGATATGCCCAGTCTCAAAAGCACAGTGCTTCACTGTGAAGATGGACAAGACCCAATGAACTCTTCTGCCATCCCATGGGATGTTGGAATGGGTGAACTGCCAATCCCTCTTAAACTCACTGATTCAAAACCACCACTGCAGATGCCTTTATCAGATCTGGTCAAAAAAATATATTACTCTCAGAGTCTCTTGTCTCCTTTCTGGAAAAAATTCCAGCCGTTTTGTAAGTAGCTGGCTGCTGACAGCAAATATTGATTGTCTACTTCTGCCTCAAGCAAAAGCTTACACACATCAAAACCAAAACAAAACAAAGGAAAACCATGATCCATTGATGATCCCATGAGATATGACTGCACAAGGGTTGCTCTTGTCTTACACGGATGCTTTTCCATCACCTCTCCTGTGCCGATGCTTTTTACCCTGCCTGCATTTTACGCAGTTCTTTATGTGATGGGGAATCACAAAGCGACTGCACTGAGTTTGCTGTTGTTGGGGATATTTTAACCAGGATGCTGAAGGAAGCTGAAGGACAGGGTGAAGTTAGGCCACTTTGAACTTTGTAGCTGCCTTATAAATGATTTGTGAAAACTACTAACTCACTTTTTCTTTTGGGGCTGTCATAGTTGTCTTTTATAAAATATTCCAAATGTTTGTGTGAATCAAAGGTATTACAGAAACAGGTAGGAATCCATAACTAGTGAGACTCTGTGGTACTTAAAATTTAAAATTCATCTGTTAACCTTGACTTCAAAATCAGACTCAGCTGATGACTGCTTTTTTTCTTTTTCCACTCTTTGCTAAAATGCTATTGCAATATTCAACTTCATTGAAGTCCTCTCATGACCTTTTTTTCCTCATTGCACCCAATTGATCCATTTGCCTCAAGTTTCTGTAGCACTGCCAGTTTCCACAGGTTTACTGAGCAAATATAGCTGCAAAAATAAAGTCTTCAAAATATCACAGCCAAATTTTGCATCCTTCTTTCACTCATGTTTATGTAGTAGAAAGCAGTCCTTGCCAAGTTTGCAATGATGGGCTGCTGTCTGACCAGGGGCTCCTTCCACTTCCATTGGGCTCTTGCAGGGTTTCATTGGTGCGTTGCACATACTCCTGGCACCTGCTCTCAACCTTTTTACACTGCCTTTGCTCCAAAAGGCAAAATCTAGCTCAATACCTATCAGTTTTCCAGAGTCTGTCTATCCTGAAAATCCACACTAGAATGGGTAATACTCCACCTAGTACTGTTTCATGAGAAGTGAGACCCACAGGAAAACAACCCGTTCTTCATAATTCACATGTATTCAACAGTGCTGGGATTTCCCTGTCTTAAGGATTTCCTCCTGCAGGCTGTTCCTCAACTGTATGACCTGATAGAGATTTAAAATTATTCAAGAGAGTACATTCTCTATCCTCTCTCAGATCAGTTTCTGATTCACCTCATCTGATGACAGTAGTCCCTTGGCAGGTGAGAGCATTGCCAAACTGAGCTATGCAGTGATGAACCAGTTTGACTTGCCATTGCTCAGCATGAGTGCGTTGCAATGGTATCACTACTTATCATTGCAAGCCCTGTGCCAGGTCCTCCTGGGAATGCCAGCCGGAGTCAGAGGGTGAAAGGTAATAGCAACACAAAGATCAGACTTCTGATACAATGGAGTTTTCCATATCACACAAATCTACAGAATCCATAACCCATAAACTGTTCTTAGGCAAATTCCCCAAATCATCACATCTTTCATAGACTCCAGCTGCCTCCAACATAAGAAAATGCTGCAGTACTTCTCTTGGATGTCCTGACCAATATACCTCACTTGGCTCACTAGATTGCACTGGATATTAATGTGCCACGAGTACAATGTAGAGAAGAATTCAGCAAAATATATGTTCGGTACCATGGAAGCAACCTATCCTCCCATGACATCAAGAAGCATCCCATGGGAGAGTAAAGACATACCTGTTATCCATGATACGGGTACTTTAGGATATTCTTTTAAATTAATTCATCTTCTCACTCAGAATACACAAAACTAAAGGCTGAATTTTCTAGTTTGCTTCTTTTTCACATAACTCATCCTTGAAATTTGAATTCTTCCCCTAGTGAGTTTGGCCTAAATGAAATATTCTAAACAAAGGCTAGGATGTTTTCTTGCTTTGAGCAGTTGAGTTCTCTGTCTGTCAATAAGACCAAAGCTTCCAAAAAGCAATTCACTACAAGTTAGAAGTCAGTTTCAGATGTTTTACCTGGCCTCACTCTCAGCAGCAGCCAGCTCCTCAGGTACCACTCTTTGTTAGAATATCTCTTCACAAGTTTGGATATTTGAACTTGGTCTCCACATAGACCTGCTATAACTTCATTGTTCCTGGGAGGGACTCATATCTGAATGGGAACATCATAAAAAGACCATGTAATAGGAAATATAAGCTGGTATAAGAAAGGATCCTTCCAGCCTTTTTAGGGGTTTTTGTTGTTTTCTTTATTGTTATCTTCCCCTCTTTTGGTTACTAGCTTACACTTTGAAAAGACCAGTGTCTTATCTCTGCCTCTGACTCTTGAGAAACTGTGAACTTTGTCCTTTTTTCAGAGCTTTTCTCTGGACTGGGCATTTGTAGCCTGGGGCTTTGTCCCCACAGGCCTCCCTGAATAGCCTCCAGATTTCTGTGCTGATGGGAACAAATATGCCGAAGCTGGCAGTTTTTCTTTGTACCTTATTGCCAGCTGTCACTAAACTGTCACTAGGCTGGTGATGAAGGGCAACCACCACAACCACTAAGACAAAAGGAAAATGTTTAAAAAACTGAAGATTTATGTGGTACTGTGAGTTTGCTGTGCTGAGGGCTATGATAGCAACCATCATCACAATGCCATATTCAGTGAGGTGGAACAAATACATTTTTAAATACACCAGCCTATGGTTTGTTGAAGCCACATGTAGTCTAAGGGCAGATATATTTGCTCCTCAAAAGTACAGATCTGGTTTTAGTTTAGTTAATATATTTTGTACCCACCTGGAAACCTCATAAAGGGAAAGCAAAACTCAGCTCCAGGCAGGTTTTTTTGTTCATCCACCTGCTCATCAAAATCATGCAAAATTAAAAGCCAAATCCTCTGTTGAATTGAATGATGATATCTCTGTTACAGGATCTACACTAGCAGAGATGAGGCGCTATAGAGGGCTGCCTGTGTTCTAGAGACAGGGTCACATCGCAGGGGCCAGGAAGCATGCTCTGCAAGAAAATTTGGCCTCCAGCACATGGTAGAGAGTTATCTAACCCAGGACCATGGAAACAACTGCTGGGTTTCCTGTGCTAAAGAAATAGGGTTACCCATTACACTGCCCAAGTGTTGTGCTTGGAAGGATGCACTGTCTGAAACAAAATCTTGGCCAAAGAGGCAGACAAAATCTGTGACTAAAAGAGCTTCCAAGTTAAGGCACAGACCATACAATGGTTTTAAACGTATTTAATCAATGGGGCCTCTCCGGGTGTGTTAAGCACACACCTCCCTCTTGATAGGACCAACCCCCTTGAAATTTCTCTCCGTGGGAGTTTGCTATAGAGACACACTTTTTCCGTTCTGTTGGTCTTTTCTTCTTACAGAGCATTTGCACACAAAACCTCCCACAGTTCTTCCTGAGGTAGGAAGCCTTTGGAGGGTATGCTGGAGAGCTCAGGTTTTCCTTCACAGTGAGCAAGACAAATGCAATTACTGCACAGAAAGTAAATCCTTGTCCCCCAGGAGCTGGAAGCTCCTTTGCTGGCACTCCCAGCTCTTCCTAGCAAGCACCAAGCATTAGTCATGACCATGAACTCCCAACCCCCCAGCCCAACTGGGGTGCATTTAATGTTACATAGTACAGCTCTTATTCATGTTAATAAACACCCATCCACTTAAGTAATCCCATTGATGTCATCAGCATGAGCAAGAGTTGCAAAATCTAGCTGCTTCTAAGTAGCATTGTGTGTTATAGGGTTGGTTTTAGCACAGGTATAAATTTTTATCAGTGCAGCTTACACAACCTGTCTCATCGTCCAGCTGAGCTCTGGGTTCCCAACCAAGGTGACAGATTCTTGTTCATCCCAGAGGCCAATGAAGTCTCCTGAACTTCCCTCTACCTTCCCAGAGGATTTCTGTGGCTCCAGCCTTAATAGCAAACCTCTCTTTAGCTTCAGTCCCTGATATCCCTTTAAAAATTACTGACAGCCAGCTCTTCTCTAACATTATGACCCCAGACACCAGCAGAAACCAGGTACAAAAGAAGGTAATAACATTTCCAACTCAGATATGCAATCTGAATTCCTAAAGTGCAAAGGGTTGCACATATGCTGTAATGTCAGGCCTGGGAGGTAATGTTTGCTTGTAGTTTGACTTTTCATGAAGATAACGAGAGTAAGCATACACCTGAGTTATGAGTTGAGCTGGTTCCTCCTCTTCAGCTCAGCCAGCCTGCTCATTTTTCAGTTTAGCTCATAGCTGGGCAGTAGCTTGAACTGCAGTGAGAGAGGCTGGAGCTGATACGACTGTGGCTGGGCATAATGGGCAAGCTATAGCCATACACACTGATTCCAAATGTATTTCCACTCAGAGAAGCAAGTGACTTACCAACCTTGCAGATCAAATAAGATGAGATGCTGTGGGATCAGATAACCACTTAGCCAATACAATAGCCTTTTTTTCTCAGTACAAAAAATGCCTGCCAAGAAAAGGGCAGTGGTTCAAGCTGTGGTTTAAGCACTGAGTTTTCCAGGTGAGGGATGTGAACAAGGCTCTGAGCAGTTCTTGAACATCCTGCTGGAAGAGGGCACCGCATAAAGCAGATGCTGCACAAGTTCTCCAAGCAACACTGAGCAAGCCTACACCTCTGAGGAGGTATGTCAGGGCTGAGCCACATGACAGCCCTGGACTATGCAAACAGACCCACACTATAAGAGCCTTGGGAGCGGATGCAGGGAGAGCCAAGGCTGGGAGGACACAGACAGCAGGGCACCATGTTCTAGTGGGGTATTCACTGTTTACGCATCATCTGGTGTCCACCTCTGCGTGAAGGAGATTGATGTATAGCCTACCCTGTCAACTGGTGTTTGCACTTGCACTGCTTGTATTGTGTGGATTCTGTCACCGTTCTAGGGTATATGACCATTTTCCTCTATAGGACTTCAGCATGTAAGACATGATTTCCTTTCAGACCAGGGCTAGTTAGGCTTTGCTCAGCAGGGAGACCCCAAGAATCTGTCTTACCTGTAGTACGAGGGGAAGGAAGAGGCTCTTGACTTAGATTTTGACAAAGTTCTTGACATCCTATGAATGGGGGTGAAGGGTTGGAGAAATTAGGAGAAAAATAACAGGAACGGGGTGAGATATGGATGCAAGACAGACAAAACTAAAATGATATCTAGGGATCAAAAGTCAAACTCTTAGAAACTTATGGGCCCCTGTGCTAAAGGCACACATATGCTGTGGGTACACAACACAGCAACAGGTGCACAGGCAGGTAGTTCTTTATGTGGTTGCAGAGAGTCCTTAACACACAGTAATGCCAGTAGTCAGCAGGCAAAGAGCCGGGAGCCCTGCAAATGGTGCTGAAATGCACCCAGTCTGCTCACACCCTCTGCAGTCCAAGGCTCTAGTCCTCCCCTGTTTACCTGTTGCCTTGCTACAGGCAGTTGAAGCTCTTGGCATAAGATGGGCCCTGATGGCTCTCCTCCCGGTGTGGGTTGTCATTTTCTTGGCACTTGGGTAGGCTGTGTGTGCGCACAGGTATATGCACGCACACCCTCCCCGCAGATATGCACAGGGTGCGGTTACAAAGTATCCATAGGGTTTCTTCCTAGGCAAGAACATGCTTCTATCAGCCTGTATTTATACAGGACTCGGGGAACAAACCAAAGGCCAGCCCTGCATACGTTAAGAAACACCCTGAAACCAGGAGAGAGACAAACAGTACTGGGAACCGTGTCTTAATAAGTTGCAAGAAGAAAACAGCTTGTGTAAGGTATGAACTAGCTACATCAGCAGACCAAGTGGACCTAAGCCATTGAAGGGCTTTGAAACAGACAGTCCATGCTGAAAAAAATATTCTTCACTAATATGCATGTGAAAAATTTTCACGATGTGGAAACATCAGAAATAACAAAATAACAATAGCGGCATCTGCCTGAGGACAGTTGCTACCTTCTTGTAACTTCTTTTTTTTTTTTTGCATCTGGTTCCATTTATGACTCATAGTTCCCAAACAAGCCATATGTTGCTGCAGAAGGCCTTTAACTTTGCTTGATTCGTATTGAGTTGTATTCCTGGATGCTAGCCAAGTAAATGTAATAAAACCACTTTTTCCATCAAAAAATAAAAATGAAATCCCATTTGCAGTGAGATTTAATTAGCAGCCAGTAAGTCATTTTGGTGTTGAAAGCATGCACACTCATGTTTTGTTATAGTCTGATTTGCACCTTCAAACTCCATTGCAACATTTTATTTGTTATAATGCAGAAAGGTTTTATCTCCCCCCTCCTCAGCCTTCATTCCAACCCCGGATTCTATATCATTTGAATAATGGTCATTTTTGGAAAATGTTGCACCCTCTGAGGGCTCCTCTCCAGATTGCGCATCATCTATTTAGAATATTGGGTAATGTATTGAGTTTGTGTGGCAAGGTTTTGGTAGCAGGAGGGGCTGCAGGGGTGCCTTTTGTAAGAAGCTGCTAGAAGCTTGCCCTGTGTCCGATGGAGCCAGTGACAGCAGGATGGACCCACCACCAGCCAAGGCCAAGTCCACCAGAAACAGTGGTAGCACCTCTGGGATAACAGATTTAAGAAGAGGGGGGAAAAAACTGCTGCAATTAAAGGTGGAGAAGAGATGAGCGACAATAAGAAAAACATCTCTGTAGATACCAAGGTCAGTTAAAGAAGGGCAGGAGATGCTCCAGGTGCTGGAGCATAGATTCCCCTGCAGCCCATAGTGAAAACCACAGTAAAGCAGCCTGTCCTGTGGAGGACCCCATGCTGGAGCAGGTGGGTGCCTGAAGGCAGCTGTGACCATGTGGGAAGCCCACACTGGGGCAGCCTCCTGGCAGAACCTGTGGACCCATGGAGAGAGGGGCCAACATTGGAGCAGATATGCTGGCAGGACTTGTGACCCCAGAGGGGACCTATGCTGGAGCAGGGGAAGAGTGTGAGAAGTCCTTCCCCTAAGGACTCAGGAGTAGCAGTGCGTCATGAACTGACTATAGCCCCCATTCCCCATCCCCCTGCACTGCTGGAAGAGAGGATGGAGTAAAAATGGGGAGTAAAGTTAAGCCTGGGAAGAAGAGAGGGGCGGGGGAAGGTGCTTTCAAAATTTGATTTTATTTCTTAGTGTCTGAATCCGATTTGATTGGTAGTAAATTAAAACCAATTTCCCCAAGTTGAGTATGTTTTGTCCATAAGTGCTGAGTGACTCTCACTGTCCTTATCTCAATCCACAAGCCTTTCATCATGTTTTCTCTCCCCTGCCCAGCTGTGAGGGGGGTGACAGAGCAGCTTTGGTGGGCACCTGGGGTCCAGCCAGGGTCAACCCACCTCATCACACTGATAATTTTAACACCCTGAACACCAAACTGACAACAGTAATTTCTGCTGACATAGGCAGTCTATTGAAAACTTTCTGCATAAAATCAGGAGTTGGCATCCTATTAAAACCCATAGAATACAGATGACCAAGTCATCGTCACTGCTGATGTTTCTAGAAATAACAGGCTGAAGTTAGTGGGAGAAAGAGACTCTATCCTACCTATTTAAAGCAGTCAGAAGTTTTCTTATCCATGGCCCTTTATAATTGAATGAAATTCTCAGGTAATGCACATTGTGACAACATATTTTTGGTTCCTGTCTCATATTCCCCCAGGGAGGAGTAATGTTTGACACCACTGGCATTATTTTGAATACCTTAATTTTAAGAAAAACAGCAAACCAAGCCATTGGAGGGTTTAGCTTGTCCCCTTTCCTGGAAAAGCAGGACTGCAGAAGCCAGGAAACTTTGCAAGCTCCAGGATACAGAATTTCCAAGTGCTTTTTGGGAACTCATGGGACACTGACCAGCCAGAGCAGCCTCAAGCAGAGTGTACTCCAGGGCCAGCAGTTCTGGAGTCCCCACCAGCTCCCTGATCCGTCCTACTGAACCGATCCCTCCAGTCAGAGCTGCCCCCACAGTGGCTTTTGTGGCACTAGCCAAGGCATCCCATGGCTGTGCAGCAGCAGCTAGAGAGCAAACCCAGCCCAAGTTTAGGCTGCCTAAAGCAGCATTAACTCTCACTTGGATTTCTGCATGGAAATCCAGCGGGTTAGCGCAGGGCAGTGCTCTAGACAGTGGCTGATCCTTTGCTCCTGCAGCCTGGCAGGAATCCAACTCTGCAGAGAGTCAGCAAAAACGTTTCACAACGTCCCACAGAGCAGGGGCCACACCACAGGGATGTTGTGTCCCCCTCAGCTTCTTCCCACTGCCTGTGTTAATTGATAGAGCAGGCAGCAGGACTCAGCTTATAAGATCATTCAGTCCCCTTCACCCCCCTACCCTGAGAGATCATCTGGATCTGAATCCCTTTTCGTCACAGCAGGGCCAGAGGAAATACAGATGGAAAAAACTATTAGACTATTTAGCTCATCTTCTGCCAGAAAAAGACTGCTGCCTGCAGTACTCCATGCCTTTCCCTTTCTGATTTTTCTTTCTCAAAGTTAAAAGACCCCCAAAGTTAAAAGACACCCATTCTCTTCTGAATGTCCAAGGAAAACTTCAGAAAGATTAAAGACGAGTCCACGATGTCTTACTGCGCCAGTCCCATCAGTTAAAATGTCATCAAGAAATATGAAACAGAGAGGAAAATCTTTGTCACAAAACTGGTCAAAGCCTCCACTTTATCATTTACATTTTTCATGGCAGGAAAAAGGAACAGGGTATTTCAGTCATGAGTGTTTGTTCATTGCTTCATTCATTTGTTTTTTCTAACTAAATACGGATGTTGTGGAGGGAAGAAAGCTTGTGAGAAATAACAAATAGAAGTGAAGTGCCAGACATCATTAAGTTCGTAATTAAGAAGTTTTTAAGGGCCAGATTTTCACATGTGCCCAGAATCTAGCAGTTTCTGCTGAGAACAAGTGCTCAGCACTTACAAAAACTCTGACCACTTCATCTAAGCGCCTCAGTCAGAGTCTAGCTCTTCAGAAAACCTGCCTTTTCTAACAGTCACTCTTTCAAAGTAACCCTTTGGAGATTATGAGTGTATATCAGTTTGGGAAGAATAAGCACACAGGTTCTTCTTTTGCCTTGCAGAGTACTGCTTACACGGCCAAGACTAATGTGCGCAGAGGATTCAAAGCATTTACACCAGCAACAAGGACATCAGGGACCACCTCATTCCACAGCCTGGAGCTGCCCCCAAAGATCCCCTTGCCCCGCGAGAGCACAGCTGAGCAGGCAAAGACCTTTGCTTCTCTAGGAGCAGATGGGAATGCAAGAGGTTGAAATGGCAAAATGCCAAGTACTCTGACATCCCTGCAACTTTAGCAGCAAGATTTCTCATCACCTCATGGAAACAAGCCTTCAGAGACTGCACCTCCTGCTGTTAAAATCAATGTGGAAACTCCATTAGTTTCTATGACAGGGTGTCAGCGTCTTCTTATATTCTGGCAGGAGAGAGGGAAAAGAAATATGCTGTTCCTCAGTACAGAGCTGGATCTGCCTCCACTGGCTTTCTCCACCTCACTGGGTGCTCATGTGGCTGTGTGCCTCCATGCATATTCATCCCAGCTGCTTTGCTTTGCAGCACTCCTGTCAGTTCAGAGGTGTCACTCACCAGGAAGGTATGTGAAAAGGCAGTTTATATAGTAATATTGGTTTTGGTTTTGATTAAGCCTGCTGCTGATCAAGCTCCCCTCGTCATGTCAGCTTCAGAATGAATATTCATACAATGCAGAAAACCAAGGAAACTCACTAGAGCAGAAAATTTTTCTGGTTTTCAAAAAATGGTTTTTTTTTCTACCACTGCTCCCATCAGCCTGCAGTCCAGCCTGCAAGCAGCCGACATCTCATAGACTATTTGTATGCTTGAACAGACCTCAGAGGTGTTAGGCTCCCAGAGCCCCTTGGCTGCCCTACAGCAGAGGTGCACTGGCACCACTGGAGCTAGTCTGACATGACTTGGGTGAGAAGCTTGGCTGTAGGAGATGATTTTGCAACATGTATAGCAATGCACAGTGCAATAGGAGACCATCCGTTTTTTTAAAGCTGCAGAGAAAATGACACCAAGGCACCTTGTGCAGACAGTTGCCAGCATAGAGAAAGAGCAGCCCCTGAATGCCAGTTTATTCTTTATGGGGATTCCTGTGGTTCTTTGTCCTTGCAGGAGGCTGGTCCCAAGGATGAAGTTCATCCAGCTCTGCCTCCACTTCAGATTATCTTGTATGAAAAGACAGAGACACTTATCTTTCCCTTAAATTCAATCATATGGCTACTAAAGCTCTACACATGTGAACCATATGTACAGGCCAGCTCTATACTCACAAGTTAAAGAAATTATTAAAAAGGGTTTTCCTCACCAAGCACAAGGAAAAGACCTATGTACACACAACAAACCAGCTTATTATATCTTATGTAGGCATCACATAGGGGCAAAAGCCAAGTGTTTCACAGTGAAAGCTGTCCCCCACATTCCTGGTGCTATGAGTGGTACCGAATCCAGTTAAAGGCAGGCATACTAAAGATAGTGCAAAGACACATGACAGATGTAGCATATCTAAAGCCCTGAAGAATAATTGCAGAACAAGTCAAACTATCCAGCAGTTGCCTCATAAACAGAGCCTACAGTAAGCATATGTTCAGGATCTGTGTTTAGTGCATAATCTGTGCATGAGAAAAGGGCACAAGGACATTGCCACAGTAATAAACTCAATTAGTACACAGACTGCTGATTTTTTTCATGCAGGCAATTTAACTGAAAAAAGAAACACCCTACCATCAAAATGCAACTAGACCAAAATATACGATGTGCTGTGCAGGTTTTGCATTGAATATCCTGGATTTACTTTAAGGACATTCTTCAGAGAATATTGATTGGGATTTTCAGGGGTGGCTAAATGACTTAAAAGGATAACTCCCATTGACTTGTTCCACTGTACAACGAAACAAATCAATAAGGCTTGTTCTCGCTGAGCTATTTAGAGGGGAAAACCCAATAAAGGATTCAGGCACTGTAACACCTAACTTTTGGGGCTTGTTCCTCACTCTGAAGCCTAGAACTGTAAATTCTGGCCTACCTCCATTGGATGTGGGAGTGTCAGCCACCTCACAAAGGAGCTGGATGCTAAGTAGGAAGCAGATTTGGAAACTGTGCTCTCTGAACTGTCTAGAAGACTGCAGGTAGGAAGCTGCTTGAGCTTAGTCCTTGTCCTTCTAAGTCTCTGTCACACCACTCTACTCACAGCCTTCCAGACGGTTCTCTCCCCAGTGGGCAGGGCACACCCAAACAGCTCTTCTTGGGAACTATAGGCTACAATCTTGATGATCCAATGAACCATGAGTTGGAAACTGTGCTCTCTGAACTGTCTAGAAGACTGCAGGTAGGAAGCTGCTTGAGCTTAGTCCTTGTCCTTCTAAGTCTCTGTCACACCACTCTACTCACAGCCTTCCAGACGGTTCTCTCCCCAGTGGGCAGGGCACACCCAAACAGCTCTTCTTGGGAACTATAGGCTACAATCTTGATGATCCAATGAACCATGAGTATTTTGCTTCAGCAGAAATT
>NW_008654375.1:43763-52383 GCF_000695815.1 Acanthisitta chloris | reverse complement strand
AGGCTCTTCTACCCCTCGTGGGATACTTAAGGCACTCTCCTAGGCGACTGGAGATGTTGATCTAGCCAGTTTCAACACAGATTTTGGGTTGGTGTTTTTTTTAGATACCCAGAGAGAGGGACCAAGTCATTAGGCTAATCTGTAAGAGGTGGTGACAGCACTTGCCAGAAGTAGAATTCAAAAGGGAGACACGTTTCATCATAAGTCAGGTATTTCCAAAGACCCACTCGGTAGGGCAGGTCCCTTGGAGGATCTAGGGCAAAAAATAAGTACTTTCTGGTGTCCAGATCAATGTGGGAGGGGAAAAGGCATGAAGCAGTTCCAAGGAGAGAAGTTTAAAGCAGGAAACAACCTTAAACAAGGCAGGGCACCTTGTGAGTCAAGGTGACACTAGGGTTAAATGGGAGCTGACTGCAGCATTCCTGAATTGAAATTTTTGTACTTAAGTCACTTCACTCCATTTGGGTCTGTTACAGCTAATGATGTCCTTTATTGGTGCTAATTATTATCCACTGCTGGCAGTGTGTCCTGCAGTGGGGAAGTCCACATGGAAGTATTTAACATGCAATGAAGTTACTACCCTGAGTCAGAATCTAAACCTTCATAAGAGGATTGTGCAGGCAGTTATATGAGACCGATACACCCTCTGTTTTGCTGACGCAAATAAATCCTGAAGTGACTCTGGTGACAGTATTCTGAGAGAAGGAAATAAAGAGAGCTTGCCAGAGCATCTGTATTTCCCTTGTGCTTTACAGAAAAGACATACGGATCTTCATAGAAAATTATAACCTCCTTGAACAATATAATAGGTAATTATATTCCTGACGTAGAATTTTTTTAGCACATGGCATATAAAAATCCTTGTTCAGTTCTGCAGTTTTGTAGAGTGCCTTGTTAAATCTCTTCAGCCCTTTTTGAAACACAGAACTTTTACATCAGAGACCTCAGTTACTCTTCTTGATCCTAACCGACCTACATGCACCCACTGCACCAAGTGTTTTGGAGGAACCCCCTTCCTGCCACCCCCAGAGGGGCTGCCTCACACAGGCAATGCCAGTCTTGCCTGGAGACCAACATTCCTGGCTGGGAGCCATGCAGCTGCATTCCCCCAGCACTGAGCCCAAACCTGTGGGCTCAGCACAGTGGGGAACAAACACAGCCCCACACCATCACCTCCACAGGCAGCTTGGAGGGAACTGTGCCAGGGAACACAGGCAGAGCACTCATGGAATTATCTGCCCCCCGTCCCAGTTGCTGGGCCCACTATGTTGGTTCTGAAAAGTGGTTGGGAAAATTTTGTCAGACATGTTTGCCATTCCTCCTCCACACCCTTTCCAAAGTGTGAAAAGTCATCATTGATGCTAAAGCTTTGTATGAGGATATGTTTTTTTTCAAAGCACTGTATAAACATTAACTCATGAAGAAAATACAATTAAGATTATAAGTACCTGAATCGTCTTTAGGGTTGCTGCATTGTAACCCAAAAATATCATATGTAATTTCAGTGATACTTGCTCACTGATTATTAAAAAAAAAATACCCCAAGGCTGAAAAGGTGGATGGCAAATTGCAGCTGCAAATTAATTAAAATAACCAAACAAGCCAGAGGTAACTCCCACAGTAACAGGGTTGCTTATAAAGGCAATGTTAATAGAGCATTTACCATCAGGGTTGCCTGGTTCCCTTTTAATAAAATGTCTATGATTACCTAATTAGCTGATCATTGTACAGAGCATTTTGTTCTGAATACAGCCATGAAGCCAAGGAGGAGAGAGGCTTTTCATAGAATCACAGAATTTAAGGATTGGAATGGACCTTACAGATCATCTAGTCCCAACCCTCCCTGCTATGGGCAGGGACACCTCCTCACTAGATCAGGTTGCTCAAGGCTTATCCAGCCTGGTCTTGAACACCACCAGGGCAGACAGAGCTTGCTTATTTCAAAAGTGTAAGTGACTTTTTTTCTTTTTTTTTATAGGAAGCATGATCCAACAAGCTGCTCACCTCCAACTATATACACTGGTTCTCTCTCCAGTCTGAGATGAGCCAGTTTTCTGGCACATGCTTGTCTTGGCAAGGTTACCATAACGATCTGGAATAAAGGTGGAACATTGCAATGGGTATGAGAAACTAACCTTAAATGTTTCAAAGCAGGCACCGTCCATTATGCTATTACACTAGTCATGTGCCATCGTGCTAGAATTATGACAACATACCAGCTGTGGTTTTGCCCCCACACGGTATTAGTGGAGAAATAAACTGGTTTAGCTTGATAATACCTGAGAAAACTAAAATATACTCCACATTTTTCACTGCCACTCACATTCTTAAGGGGGCTTCTTGTGCAGGAAAGCACTGCTTGGGAATAAAATGTTCTGACAATATACTGGGACACCAATAAACTTGGAAAATTCAAAGAACACATGAAAACTAGACACCTCGTGCATGTAACTGTATATTTATTTCTTTTTAAAGAACACTCCTTAAATGTATTGTAAGTCAATATACAAACTTGTTTTCACAGATTTATAATCCACTAAATAGCACAAAATATAATCCAGGTCGTTGGTTTCTTTCATCTGTGCATATGCATGTGTGTGTTTGAGTGTGTGTGTGTGCCTGCGTGCGCGCACGCATGCTGCTGGTGGTAGTGGTAACCCACCACACGTGTTCAAACACAGGCCCAGGCTCCTCCTGACTTCCCTCTGGAGCAAACCTTGCCCAGATGGAGACCCTACTCTGGAAGACTGTGACTTTCTTGCTGTGAATCCCATTTCAGAAAAGGCCAGGGTGGCAGTGCTCTCTGCCTCACCGGCAGGGCCACGCACTTCCACCCACAGGACAGGATGGAACACGACAGGAGCCTCCCCTGAAGCTGACCCAGATACCGCAGTAAGGAGTGACCAGCTGTGGAGTTCAAATGCAAGGAAACACATTTTTCTTCACTCCAAACCCTTCTCTGACACTCCGGGGCACTTCTTCATGTCACCTATGCCCCTTGGTCACCCCTCATGAGCAGGGGACTGCCAGGGCTTGGTGGGGCACTGCATGTCCAGTCACCAGGCTGGCTCCTCGCCCAGCCTGGTTCGGCCGTAGGGGCCTTGCCACCCTGCTGATGGAGGCTGGGGAGCAGGTTGTGACACTGCTGGACTCTGCCCTTCAGCTGTCAGCCGTGCTCCAGCTCCAGTCCTGGAAGCACCAGCATAGCAAATCTTGCCAATCCCGGTGAGCTACACAGATGGCACCAGTGATGCACATATTTACATGGGGTGGAATGTTTTCCCATAGCTTTTTAAGGAGTATATAGATCCACATGTTCACATAAGACCAAATACTTTTAATATATTTATAACTGTTTTATAAAGCTTTGAAAAAACTCACAATAGCACGTTGTTTTACTTTAATGCTTTACGGTACTATCAGTTTAAAATCACAATCAGCACTTAAGTTATAGTCAATCCGGCAAACGAGACAAAAAAAAATTACAAGAGTTAAGAACTGACTGATACATCCTTTATCTTTTTTTTTAACTAATGCATAAGTGCAGAATAAGATAAGATACTCTAGTTTAAATATCTTGTTTTACAATATACATTTTGTTCTAATTACGCAACAGTAAATCCCATGCTTCACATAGAAAAGCAATCCACAACATTAAGAAAAAAATTTACAATTTATGAAACAAAGTAAATAAATATTAGTATTACAGAATCAGAGCTGTACATAAAAGCTGTTCAGTTTTAATCATATAAAAATATGTTTTAGTGCAACCTCACATATATTGATGCTGTTCTGTTTTACATCATTTAGATCCAAGTGTCCAAAAAAGGAAAGAAATTACATTTATTACAAAGCAGATACACAAATTCTAAAATATGTACAAATTACTGCTAAAAAAATGCTTATAAGAATATAAGCAAAGTAAAGAAAAGGCACAAACATCTGTACAATTTAAAAGTACCAGACCCAATAAGAATTTGAAATTTAGTTTTGGTCAGGCTCATGATGACTTGTTACTTTATCTAATTCTTTTGATATAACAAAAGTATATATAATAGCAAACTACTGTAACTTAGAACAGGCATGCTGTAAAGTTGAATACTTCTTCTACCTCTAGAAAAAAAAAAGTGGGGTAAATGTATGGGTGAAAGTCTCCATGCATCTCAGATCAATGTGTCTTGCTCTTCTCAGATGACGGATCTTTTCTTTCCTGTGTGCTTGATGGGGGCTCACTCCTACTGTGAAAGACCAACTGCCGGACGTCCACAAAGCTCTTGCTGTAAAAGGTGGGATGGGCTAACGCAGTCTGTGATGTACCAAAACTGTCCTGTTCACCACCATGCAAGTCAGGATGGGTGGCTGAGGCACAGGTCTGGCCTGGCTCAGGTCCACTAAAGTGTTTAATGCTAAAATGTGCACTTTCTAAGGGTTTCTGGTGAGGCTCAGAAGGCCTCTGTAGCTGCTCTGCCCCATGCAGAACGGCTTCTTCTGTGGCGATTCGCAGAGAGGCTATGGCTTTTGTACAAGTCTGTATGTTCTCCTCCTGCTCCCTCTCGATAGCCACGACACTGTCCTCTGATGTGCTCTGTGTCAGCAACAGCAGCGGCGAGGAGGGCGTGCTAGAGGGAGTGGCGGGGTGCAACCTGTGCGGAGAGGTACGTTTCTCGTGGTGCTTAGAAATACTATACGATTCTTTTGTGAGGGTTTCCACAGTTCCTCTTTGCTTCTCCTCAGAGACCTCCCTCTGCAGGGCCAGAGTGGACGGAGAATGTAAACCTGAAAGGGCCACGGGTACTGAATGGACCATCTGGATACCCCCGATAGGCATCATGGGGATAGGTGCTCGGATCTGTTGCTGGGAGTGTAGTGGAAGATGACTGAAGACATAATCGCTCGGTCCTTCGGGGAACAGGCTAGACCTGCGATGTTCCATGCCTCCTTTTTCTCCATATACATTGAAGTAAGGTGCCTGAGACAACCCCCTTCTCTGTTAAAAAAAAAAAGAAAAAAGACAAAAAAAAAGAAATGTCAGCACTGCTACTAGCAGAATTCTTGTCTGGCTGCCAAACCACCTATCTGCTTTCCTGTCTAACACAACCTCCCATTCACGAAGTACCTTTCATCCAGATGGATCCCAAAGCATTTGGAAAACTCCACTAATTGCATATCCAAACAACAGAGGAGGTTTTGCTTAGCTCAGCCCTACAGGGCTCATGCCTCTGAGGTGAAAGGCAGCAGCTAGTTAAGAGTGTTCAGCAACACAATGCAGCAATTTAGGTCAGGAAATGAAGAGTATTATATGCAACTGAAACTCTGGAGAGAATTTGGGGTAGATAGATTTCCATTCCCCAGGAAAAATTTGGCCAGGAGATCCATCTTACCCTCTTTTGGAAAACTGTGCTGGTATTTGCAGTCTTCACTGGGTATCAAGACTTTATTGCAGAGAAATACACATCTGAACACTCCCTGCTCACCACAACTGCTTGGTGTAACAGGGAAAATCTGACCTCATGTACCTATTTTCTGTCTTCTGAAACAGCCTGGCCTCCTGCCAGAGAAGGCACTTGCTCCCTGCGAGCTTTACGCAATCCTTGATTAAAGGGGATGGGTATTTTCATGGAAGTTCAAGTGCCTCTGTGCAATGAAGACACAAATTTTTACAGCCACAGAGACAATGGAGCGCCATTCTGGCCTATCTGCAGTGTAAACAATAAATAATAACAGAAGCACAGGCATTAGCTGTGAGCAAAAGTGATTATTCTGTCCCAGGGAGACTCACCCACTCATAATGGGATTGAGAAGAATGAGGGATTTTGTGACGGCTAATAAAAGCCAATCTCACAATATTGACATTTTCCGTGCCTTCCCATTAGTTCCTGCCTTGGAAGAATGAATAGCTCCATCTCCACTCAGTATTAAATATGCCCTGGGCTTTAGGGTTTCTTTTTTTTCATTCTTAAGTTTTAAAATTTGTTTGCTATCTGATGATTAAGTATCATTTATTGCTGACCAGAGGAACAATGATGACAGAAGTGTGGGATGACATTTTCATAATTATGTGTGGGATTTGGCCACACAACTCTCGGGGACTCTCATAGGAAATTAAATGAACTAAAGTGGTCATGTCTGCACTGTAAATTGACCAAACACCAATCAATTGCCCCAGAGCTGTACTGCTACCACAGCCTTGGTGTGGTAGCCTGAGGACTGCACTGCTAAATGCCAATGCATTAAAGTGGCAGCACTTCACGACTGGGAAATCCTAGCTCTCAAGGCATTAAGCAACCTCTTGATCCCATCCTGGGGAGCTGGTTTAGGGGGTAATTAAAGATTCAGTTTCTGTGCTACCCAAGGGCTCAATCTCACTGTGCTCAGATGCTTTGTCCTGTTTGATATAAATCAACGTCGAGACAGGAAGGGTGACCCATAATCATCGGACTCAAACTTAAGAGATGTCATCATTCAGAGACTAATCTATGTTGGGAATTTTCCTATTCAGAAAGTGAGACGCCTGAGTCTCGTAAAAGAGAAACTGCCATAAGAAAGTACAGTGACAGCACATTATACTGCTGAATGGGGAAAAATTTACAGAATAAACTGCAGTTGCCAAGCCACAAGACATAGTTCACCTACCCTGTCAGTCCTTCCTATCACTAACCTCACCTTTGCACAGCTGCTGGCCCCCTATTTTTTTTTCCATCTTTGGTCTGTCAACTCATTTCCTGTCCTCTCACTGTCCTCCTGGATGTTTCCTAAGCCATGACATTTATCACTATTGCATCTGATGTGAACTTGGGCTAAGGGAAATAGAGCAAAAGCAACAAAAAAGAGAGAAAAACTCATCAATGAACAAACCTAGTTGCACACAAATCTCTAAGTGAGAAAGACATTGGCTTCATGTTGTACTCTGCCACAATTTCAAAAGGGAATAGAGCAACAGTCTGTCCTTGTCGGATAGAGGTGGCTAACATGACAGAAACTGCTAAACGCTTTAAGATCAGCAGTATCATCCAATATATATCTAATTTTTACATAGACAGTGACAGTGTGTGCATGTCCACTGGATGCCTTCCAAACCTGGCTGAGCACAAGTGGATTATCTTCCTCTAACTCTAGCAGATCAGTTTGAAAATGGACAACATAAATGGTTACAGGCACTAATAACTGCTCCTAGCTCTTACCCTGCTTTTATTTCTTTTACCAATATCTAGCATTTTCGTACCTACAAGCAGACATACACACACATATTTATGGGGAAATACTGTCTTTTTTCAACAAACATTCAAAGATTTTATCCTGTTGACAGGCAAGCATTAGATCACAGAGCATAGTGCAGGAAGTCACAGTATCTTTTTGCAGTGCAGTCAGAATGGGTTGCTGCCAGCACCGTGAGATGAGCTCCTCTCTTTGTCAGGTGACAGGAATCCAGTTTGTTTCCTATTAATTCTGATTTGTTACAGTTTAGCATAGTTCCCTTCAACTCCAGGTGACATAGGTTTCCCAAGCAACAATATTCTGTAACAGCTTTTCACTAAACATTCTGATCTGGTCATAAAACTAGGCTGCCACACCACACCCCTGAGCAAAGCCATATCCAGCTTCACAGGTTCCCCAGAATGCCTCGGGGATGAGATGGGCTTTAACCTGTATCTGGTACATCACCCAAAACAGGCTGTGGGAGATTAAGGGCAAGATTGCGTTTCAAAGCCAAGCACCCTTCACAGACATCCTCCAGGCAGCCTCAGACCACAGCTTGCAAAAAGATGTCAGGTGAAACCCAGTGTCTTTGCTTACCGCTATCATAATGTACTTGAGGTTTTTGAAAGTTGAAAACCAGAAAATGTTGCACACTATTGCAGAATTCAATATGAGAGCATATTACTCACGTGCTTTCTGAAAGACATGGTGCTTAATAAAGTAACTATAACTCTGTGTGGACTTCAGTTTCAGGATCAGCTCGACATGCAGCCCTACTGAGAATGCACCATAACAGCCCACACGAACCAGTGAACCTATTTACACTCTACCTGAAATTCAGAAGTTATATGCTGGCTCTCTGTACAGGAATGCATTTCACTCAAGATGACTAAGTAGTGAGTGTTGGGGAAGGGATTTAATATCCATGTCTGTGATGATCAAAGGACCTTAAGTCCTATCAACTTTCAAGTGGATATAACCCTTCAGCCCTCCTCAATATATCAAAACAGGTTTCAGACTTCAGAATAAATAACATGAGCAACAAAATCACAATCATGAGCAACACAAGCAAAATCCACTACCTCCTAGAAGCTAAAACAGTTGCTAGAGACAAGCCTGCACTACCCACAGCAAGATATATTCAGAGTCTAATTGTGTCTAGTCCTGGGACTGGAAGAAGAGACAGAAGCTCTGGTCTGCACTAGGAAGTATTTCAGACTTCAGAATAAATAACATGAGCAACAAAATCACAATCATGAGCAACACAAGCAAAATCCACTACCTCCTAGAAGCTAAAACAGTTGCTAGAGACAAGCCTGCACTACCCACAGCAAGATATATTCAGAGTCTAATTGTGTCTAGTCCTGGGACTGGAAGAAGAGACAGAAGCTCTGGTCTGCACTAGGAAGTAGTGCACTAGGAG
>NW_008654375.1:28455-43750 GCF_000695815.1 Acanthisitta chloris | reverse complement strand
AGTGAAACTGTTGGTGGTGGATCCCATATTCACTGTGCAAGTATTGTGGGCTTGGATTGCTTCAGATTAGCCCTATGTGGTCTCCTTTCACTCACTTGAATGGCCACTCACAGTTCAAGTGTACCTGCTGCACTCCTAAAGCACATTTTTTCAGTTTAATTTCATCTGACAACAATTCAGGTCACTTGACTCCAAGACTGATCTGCAATGTGAGACAAAGCACAATAAATGTGACAACAGAGACATATGCCTGATGAAAACGAAAATGCTAACAGAGATTCACTCAGGGTGAACAAAAGCAGCCTTCCTGTTCCTTCTCTGTCTCAGGACTGGCAGAAAATGACTGGGGAGAAGAATCTGAGCCCTTCGATAATAGCATCCATCTCCTCAGAAAGGAAATAAACCTCTGGCATTGACATAAGAGAAGATCCCAAATGTACTTAGAGAGCAGAGGGTATCTGCCTTTCATGCCTTTCATTTTAAAGACACCAATTTACCTTGCCAAAGCCAAGTGTGCCTCAGCATACATCAGAGCCATAGGCTACTTGGGAAAGAGGATTCTAATGCAAGAGTGTATTCTGCTGTTAACTGCCAAAGGAAAAAAAGTGTCTTTTTCTGTATTTTTGTATTATCTAAAAAAGTAGTCATTTTCCCTATATTTCATTTTTTTACTTCCTAAAGAAATAATTTAAATTTCTTTCTGTGTAGTGCTTTCAAGGTCAGAGCACTTTACAAGCTCTTTGCAGAAGACCACCAAAGCGCATGAACATTCAACGGGAAGCAACATGAAGGGGAAATAAACCAGCACTGGTCAAGGAGACTAGAGCAAATACATCAATTTCAGTGGAGAAGAAAGGAAATTGGCCTCTTCTTGGAACTGCAGGCACCAGAAGCATAAAACAACTCTTATTCCTGCAAGGACTGGGAACCCAATGAAGTTCTGCAAGTACTGTAAGGTTTATAAGACAGCATGTGCATCACTGATGCAGTCGCTAACAATGTTCTGATTTGCTGAATTTCACTACTCTGAAAGTGAAAAACAGTCCTTATTCCTTTTTCTTCTCTGACAGCGTTCATTTATAGCAAGCTCAGGTGTTATTTCTCTTCCCACATGCCGAGTAAAATAATTTCTGTTTCACTTAAACTCAACTGCTCTTTGGCTAAAGTGTTCCAGAAAGGCATCAAGAGGTGAGGAATCCTTCCTTGCAGTCATTTGTTGAAATGAGCATTCATCCTCACTTGTCAATTTTTTATTTAAATTGGACTGGGATCTGCTTCCACTGATGCCTGTATTCAGGTTGCAGTGATGCTACTGAGGTCTGGACTTTTCTCCCAAAACACTTAACATGCCACTGAGTTACTGATGCTTTCTGGAGGACAACTGATCTTTCAGATTGGGTTTTTCACTGTCATATATCTGATCCTACCTCAAAAATAAGGTAAGCATTAGAAGTCCATCTGGCACAGTGGAATTCTCAAAAGAAGGAGCTAGGAGTGCTAAAAGAGTCCTTACAATGTGCTAAACGCCTTTCTGGAAGGTGTGCATAACACACAAGGAAAATATTACAGCAAGAACTGTCAGATGGCCAAGGATGACTGTTAACATATCCTTTT
This sequence comes from Acanthisitta chloris, assembly GCF_000695815.1. Classification (NCBI taxonomy): domain Eukaryota; kingdom Metazoa; phylum Chordata; class Aves; order Passeriformes; family Acanthisittidae; genus Acanthisitta; species Acanthisitta chloris. The sequence continues at coordinate 42,136 of NW_008654375.1, read as the reverse complement.
GCTAGCAACACATCCAAAATCTCTACTACAGGATGCCAGCATGTCTCATGAGGGACATGAGGGACTGGGGCTCCCTGCACAATGTCAGCTGTAGAATCTCATATAAACCCATCCATTTGATACTAAGAAATCATGACTGTTGAATTGGTGGCTCTTCATCCCTGTGCTTCCTCACTTTGTCACTAGAACTGCTGGTGGGATTTGTATCCTCTCTCATCTATTCAGTGATCGCTCCTATGAGAGTGCAGCAGGGTTTCAGCACACCCTTCCTCAAGGACCCCTCTCTTCTGCTCACCCCAACACCTTACCAGGCCCTGGGCCCCTGTCTAAGATGTGGGAGAAGTACTTGTGTTGTTCTCCCCTATACATGTGGCTGCTTAGACTGCAGTTTCCCCTTATCCCCCATGAAAAGCTGGGAAGCCACTTTTGGATCTGCTAGGCTGCTGGCATCTCAGCCTTTTTTGGTCCATCCCTGCTCCAGTCACCTCTGTTCAGCTGCATCCCTCACTCCATGCTTGGGCACAGACAGCACATCAGCCTGACACAACAGAGAAAATTACCCCAGAATTCAGAAGCCCTGATTTTATGAGCTCAGGGTTTGATTCTTCTCCTCTACAGAGAAGTACCACAAAGACTACGTGGAGACCCAAGAAAATTGGGAATGGGGAAGTAAGGAGGAGAGCCCACTCTGGAGAAGGGCAGGAAGGCAGGAGCCCTGAGTTAAGATGAGACTGTCACAGCTTGCCCATGTTGAACCCACACATAGGGACTGAGGAGGCAGGCAGTGACAGGACAGCCACAACATCAAACATGGTGAGGAAGGACAGTAAATAAATAAATAAATGCATACATAGCAAGGCTGTTCCTTACCTCTAAAGACCAAATCTATTTGTGGAGGGAGTGCCTTGTGAATGCTAGGGCCCATCAAAAGTGCCAAGCTGGCAGTTTCTGAGAGCTGATTTACCAAAAGAGAACAGCACAGACAGCAGCTGTACAAGTTTTGCATATTTCCACCCAGACAGTTGCATCCCTGCCGGAACAGCCAGTTGCGATGGTACTTTCTGCAGGGCAGACAGCTGCCTGCTCCTCTCACATGATAATGTCCTTTAAACTCTAGCCACAGATCCTGATTTTGATGGACACTCAGCTTTTCCAAGATATTCCATTTATCTTAGCATTTGTATTCCATTAAATAATACTCAGTGATGGGCACTACACCTCAGAAACAAGGCCTTAAGCCTTTATCTTGGCTCCATCCCACTTGACAGTCTGGGAAGTAAAATATTCTACAGTGCAGAAACAAGCCTCACACACCATGTAAGCCTACATATATATGTATAAAGAAATATATCAAAAACATATATCTAATAAATATAATAAAGATGGAGGCAGAAAATGCAAACCAGCCTAATTTCACTGAAGTTAATGGAGCTACTCAGGGTTGCACCAAGTGAAGATTTGACCCCTAGGCTGACTCTACGGCATCTAACTGAATCAGCATCCTGACTTCATCCCTGTCTATTCCAAATTTCTTGTATTTTTTCCAGGACATCCCACCAAGGCTCAAAATTTATGCCTTCTTCTTCTACAAAGCTGCAAAGTTTTTTTAAAATGCTATGCACAAATTTGGTAAGAGCACTGTTTTTGACCAGAGGAGTTAAAACATTCTTTCATACTTACAGAATGTCCCACTGGAATAGATTCAGACTGTAAGTATTGACCCATGGACAATGCTGGATTATGGTATAAGCCCCTGCGGGGGGATGCTGCTCTAACAGAGGCCATATATCTCCTCTCTCGCCTAGGAGACAAATCTCTGCGAACAGATGCATCTTTCCCTGGTGACATTGGTCTCCTTGGAGATAGGTGACGTCTCGGTGACATGTCCCGTCTTGGTGATAACTCTCTCCTCAGCACAGCCTCCTTCCGTGGGGAAAGGTGCCTCATGGGTGAAATATCTCTTCGGGGTGACAGGTGCCTTCTGGGTGACAAATCCCCTTTTGGCATTAAATACCTCTTTGGTGAGTTATCTCTGTAGGGTGAAGAATCATAGCCGGGTGACGATTGTTGACTGGAAGGTGAGAGGTCTCTTGGAGACGAACTGGGGTCTAACGAAAGCGCATAATCCTCGTCCATGCAGCTAGGTATGTCCAACCTGTCTTTGTCGGGCTCTGAATCTGTACTCTTACTCTGGAAAAATCTCTGATATTCTGTCATTTGTGTGTCTTCACAGGAGTCACTTGGTGTTATAAGCTGAGTAACCTGAATGCTAGGTAAGGTGACCAAGTAACTGATGAGAGAAGAGTGTCCCACTGAAAGGGAGCCCACGGGGGAAGCCCCCTGTGATGCCGCAGCTGAGTTCACTGACAGGGAGGAGAACCGAGGGGGCTGTGGGCTGGTGCTTCTTGATCTGGTTTTTGGTGTCGAATCTCCCTGAGTATCATCAAAGTCATCCTCGTCTTCATCATCATCATCATTGTCATCACCATCCTCACCATCTGACTCCTCCGCGTCAGAAAACTGGTGCTCTGCTGACAGGCCTGCCAGGTTGCTGCTCTTCTCTGCCTCCTGCTGCATGTCCTCCATGTTTTCTGAAACAGCCACAAGTCAAAATGGTGAGCACACACCCCACCTCTTACACCTTCCACGACATTCATTCTCCAGCCAGCACACCCATTGCCATCACTGGATACTCTTCATCTGGGATGGCTGCATAAAGCCATTCTTCACAGTCTGAAACTGCATTTTTTCAAAATAATACCTTAAAACTCTATACTTGACGTATAAAAGAAAATTCACCCTACACCACCTTGCAACTTCACTAAATGTTGCCATCTCTCACATCTAAATTGGAGCTTTGTATGAGACAGATGACAACAGGTCATACTTTTATTTCTAGCTCCTCCTTATGTATCTTAATAAAAATGTAACTCAGACAACTGGATAGGATTTATTTTTTATACTTCCTGTTTATTAAAAAGATGCCTTTCAATTAAAAAATGCCCTAAATACTCTTAATATATTTTCCCATGCCAGACACTGTGCTAAAGTGCAATGAGTCATTTGCATACTCCAGAGGCCATTCCAAGTAAATTAAATCATTCTGACATACCTGCTTCTTCAGCTTCAGCATCATCTACAGATGTCATTGATACTCCAAGCTCCAGGCATTTTTTCATGTGTGCTTTAGACTTCATATGTTTTGTCAGATTTCCTATGGATGAGAGATTAATCTAATTAATAGACAACAGCAAAGATCACTCTCCAAGTCAGGTTTTTGTGCATCTTAACTCCATTATCCTGCAGATGAGGGGTTTTAGCTTAAAGAAACCCACAGCAGACACAGCGACTCATCCAGCTCATTGCCCTCAGAGCCTGTCTTAATGAGAGTGGGCTTTTATAGCTAAAGAAAACAAAAAATTCAAAGGGCCTGAGACGAGAGGTATATACGCATCTCTCCAATTTTCCACATGACATTTAGGCACACCAGCAAGCTAAAAATCTCATTTTTGGATGCTATCTATGCCTGGGCTCAATGTTCATGATATGTAGAGACTTCCCAGACATCGAAGGAAGTCCACTGCAAAGCAGCCGTTCAGGACTCATGCTCCTAGTTACACAGTGTTACTTTCAAGATAATGGCTCTCCCATTTACTTCACGTGTGTTCCAAATGTTCAATGTATTTGAAGTATTTTGAAGCAAAAGTAACCCACAAAAAACCCCAAAAGATAGTTAGAGGAGACTTCTCTATGCAAGTTTACCATCTAACTACAATCTCTGAACTGAGAGGAGCTGTACTTACAGAATTCACCTGGGATGTGGGAAATTCAGGTTCAGCTCCCTGCTTTAAAGCACGGAGCTGAACCAGACACAGCAGAGATTTGAAATCAGATCTCCCATTCCCCCAAGGGAGCAATCTAACACTAGACTATTGACTTTCTGGAGTGTCTGTCTTGGTCTGTTTTTTCACAGATAAGAAAACTGGGTTGAGACTGGCCCCAAGAGACATTTCATGACAAAGAATCTTCAGCACAAAGCATAAGCTGGAGAATATTGCTCTAATCCCTTAGCCATTTCAGTCTCATTTGCAGCACCCAACAGGAAAGCATGGCACAGGCAAACCCAACCCACTATGAAGACACAGTGCTTCTTAGCTCAAGGAAAGCCCTCTGGAGGGCAACAACTCTTTAAATTTCCTCTCAAGGAAAGCATTTATGCTGCTTCTGGGGCCCCAACCAGCATCTCCAGATGGTGTGTGTGGCACATGCACCCTGGGGGCAGGAACACTGCACCACCCTGTTGGAGAGTGGAGGTGTGCTTAGAAGCTCACAAGCCAGGCTCCTCTAACTTTCAGTCCCAGCTAATTCAAATAATTCCCTTCTCAGAAAGAGTTTCTTACTGTGCCTGTGCACTACATGAAAAAGTTAACTTGGCCATTGATGCTTCTGGATGGCTAAACGCCTAGAATGTACACTGAAAACCCAAGTACCTCTGAAAGCCTGTACCCTACTGTTCTCAGCAAAACAGCAACAATAGTTATGAGGCTGACAACTGCTCCTAAGCAGTAATACACCAGTTAAACATTTCTTGTACTTCGAAGGCTAACTTAGTCTCTTCCTACTCATGCCCTTCTTGTGCAATAGCATACCACCTCCTCCCTGTTTCTTCTTCTCTGCCAGAAATGCCAGACTCAGCAAGCAATTTCACATTTTTTTCCATGCCATCTCTTCTGCCTGGAATGTTGTCTCTGAACACAGCTGCAAAACCACAATATGCCTTCAAGTCCCTCCTCAAGACTCATTCCACCAGCAATGTCAAATGTAAGCAATGATATGAGAACAGCTCACCAGATGGTCTATTGGGACTACAAACAAACAGCTCCTTGTCTTTGTGTCTACATGCCCATGAAAGTTCTCATCTTAAATTAGGTTGATGGGTCTACTACCATCCATCAGCTATTCCCATCTCTGGCACGGGAAGAAGTGCTGGAGTCATGGAAACTATTACAATTCTCAATCCTCAAAACAGCCATGAAGCTGTACTGGGATCTTGGGAGAAATTTCCTTCAGCTTCCTTTCTTCCCCTTCAAGTAAGTTCACTGCACTGGGACCAGAATCCATTTCCACTGTCTGCCAAAGGGAAGCTAAGAAACTGAGAATGAAAGGCTCATTTGGACTGTGCTGGAAGGAAATGTTACCAAAGAACAGGATTTTTTCTTTTAAGGAGATGGTTGCAACGCAAATCCGAATTCCAAAGAATATCATTATCTGTGGCCTCGGGGTGACAAATGGAAGCTTTTTTCTGTACTGATAAATACATGTGAACAGAAGCTATCAGATCTCTATTCATAATTAATGCCACAGTGGATGGAGTGGCCCATCTGGGAGGCATACATTATTTATAAACTTGAAACTGACCCATTGTAAAGTCCATGAAGGCATGTTTTCCACAGCAGCTGATGCTCTGCTTCTATATTATGTCATAACAAGTGTACTCTCTTGGTAGCATTTAAGTGTTGCTGCAATTAAAATTTTCACCATGTAACACTTTTGGCAGAAAGTATTATTTTACAGGGTGGCTCTTATGCTACTACATTTTCTCTGCAGACAGATGGACCAGCCAAGAGCCTATAGCTCTTAATGAAGCTATCCAAGGAGTCTCAGAGTCTCACAAAATACCTGGATCAATGAAACAGAAGAGAACATACTCTCTCATAAAGTTCTGCATACATAAACACAGTAATTTTACTCTGTAGAAAATTATGCCCTCGATTTCAATGGGTGCTTGGATCCCAGATGGCAAAACAGCTCCAGGTTTGTTTGTAAAGTGGCAAGAGTTCAGCAAAAAGAGTCAAGTACCTTTAGTTTTGAAGGCAAAATTGCACAACTTGCATACATAAGGCCGGACATCAGTATGAGTGCGGATATGTTTTTTGAGCATGCTTGGCTTTTTGCAGCGAATGCCACATTCTTCACAAATGTACTTTCCTCGGCCACGACCTCTGACATAGACATAATCCTCGTTTGATTTATACCTGTTGGAAGAGAGCAAGAATTTAAATCAGACAGACTCTAGGTCTCATACATGTACAAACATCACCTCTATGCATCTGATCCTGATCCTGCATACATCTCATCAAAACAAATCCACAGAAAGCCAAAGGAATGACTGAATTTTCAGTCTGGAACTCACAAAGTATTTGCCTTTCAGGGAATACACTGGTCCCAATGTATTTAAACAATATGAGACTAACAGGCTGCAGTACAAGTGTAGTCTAAACACCTTGTCAGGTGACCTACCATTCCTGTAGACACCACACAGCACCAAATACAAGCCTGCAGGTTGGATTTATTCCAGCTAACTGTACTCTTGTACAACACAGACATCTACCATTTAGTGTGTAGTTCGAAAATAAATAAGGCATGCAAATCTATGTAAAGCTGTACATTTTCTTTATTATCATGATAAATTGTTAATACTGAAATCTAAAAGAGTCCAGGGAATCTGCTCAGGCTGTTCTGCTGTTTGAAGAGTGCTGGGCATTCCTTAGAGGGAGAATTCCATCCTCATTCACCAAAAGTAAAATCCAGAAAGTGCGAGAACTGAGAAATAATATTCTTTCTGCCCTCTGTCCTCCACTGCCCTCTCTCTAAGCAGCACAAAGTACTTTCAGTCACCCTGTGGATGCACAGCCCACAAAATATCGTTGGTACTGACAGTCAGTGCTTTAAATAAGAAAAGGACTGTGTGAAAGATTCTGTTAATGTGATGATAACTCTACAAGAAGCAAGTGGCAGTTTTTGGGTTACAGAGCCGAAACATTTTTCAAGTGTGCTTTTCTTAGATAAACACTTTGTCCATATGTTCAGCTCTATCACTGGCAATAAAAATACAGAAGTTAATACCTTAGAAAAACATAAAAATGTGTCCTGTTCTCAAGCCCATCTTGTTATCTACTAAACACATCATCTCCTCTTTCAAATGCGGATGCCTAAATGCAGTTTTTTCATCCTATTTCCAATAAAGTTGGCTCTCTCCCTTTTCCTTCATTGCCCCTGGCATCATGAGCAAAACTGGCATAGTCTAATGTCATTTAATATTCAGTCATTTCTCTAGCAGGTTCATCTGTATAACATTTCTTGGATTCTGATTTTCTGTGTGCTCCATTTTCCAGGTTCTTCTTCATACACACATGCCAATGACTTCTAGTCATCTCTCTATCCACTGCTTCATCAACTACCTCCAGGCTTTCTCCCACAGACAGAAAAAAAGTCCATTATGGTTTGAAATACTGCCATTTTATCTTTTCATCTCTCCTTACAGTCTGATTTTCTGGGATGGATTCTACCATTTCACCCCTCATTGACACTGGTAAGATAAATGCTGTGTTATAACATGTGCTTTTCTGTTGCTACATCTGTGCTGTTCTTCTGCTTGACCTCATTCCACTGGCTTCTGTCACCTGTCAGATCCCATTGGGCACAAAGACAATTATACAAGATCTGTCTCTTTATCATTCATATGGATGGTTTTTGGCCATAACTGACCTTAACTCTCTAAGTATGCTTCATCATAACAATGGCTGTAAGAGAAATGACACACACAAACATGACATTTAAAGAAGGCCTGGTCCAAAAACTAAAAGACCAGAAGACTGAGTCTACGGTGATTCTCTTTTAGCCCTCAGGAACATTGGATCTTACTACTAACTTGTGCCTCTCTCAAAGCTTTGAGTAATTTCACCCCTACTACTACATAACATTCATGTAAGCACTTTGGTCACTACTGCTCTGAGCTTGATTTGAATGGGAGTCTTGAGTAAAAAAGCATTAACAAGCTTCTGAGTCCTGGGATTTCTGTCAAAAATATTATTTTATTGTGTTTTTTTAAATTAGAGTCCATTACTGATAGATATAATAGAGCAAACATAAACAAACTGTGAACTCTTGTTGTCAGCTGATAATATCATCAAGTCAGATGTCAGATAAGTAGGCATGCTTGTCCTGTCCTTTCTTTCTTCTTATGCCTTTAGTAACTAACTGTACTGCAGCAAGTACCGAACTTCAAATTACTGCTTTTCTTTGAGCAACACTGCTTCATATCCCATCAGGATTTTGCAGTCACAGATGATGGAAAGCAGATTTTGGAATTCAGATAATTTCGACTGAATCAAGCCACCTGCCAGAGGCAATAATATGGTGGTTAGTTTCTTCCAGCAAAGTCTCCTTTGCTGTGTGATGCTTACAAACTGCTCTTGAAGGGCTTTAGTGCAGTGACGTGATATGTGCTGTGACATCTGGTGGTACTAGGTTGATGGTTGGGCTTGATGATCTTAGAGGTCTTTTCCAACCATAATGATTCTATGATTCTATGATCTACTTTTTGTCTCAACTCTCTTCATCCTGTTCCTTCATCTCCTCACTCATCCCCAGCCCCATATATATGCCTTTTGCCCAGCTGCCATATGGGCTGGCACAAGGCAGATGCAAAGCTGCACTTCCCTGCCAGGTGGACAGGCCTTCCTGCAAACCAAAACCTGACAACCACAGGTCCTTCTCAGCTCTGCATTCTGAATTGCCTTCGTCACACTTATGAAACAAAAGCAATTACAAAGTGTAAGGAAACCCACTCCCCATGACAACTGAAAACCAAAACAAAAATACCCTGCTGAAACAAGGTATCACCATGCATGCTTGTCTGGCCAGGGGAGAAAATGTGAAGTGAAGAGGACAGACATTTTCTACATAGTTCATTGCACTACTTTCTGAGAGGAGACAAAGATGAGCTTGATTAGGAAGAAGAGAACAGCTCTACAAAAAGCCATGAGCAAGCAAGCATAGAAATCCAACCGTGTCAAAAACTAGCTTTCAGAAGTCATAACCAATAACTCGAAGAGAAGGACAAATTCAATAACCAGGACAGAAAACAATGCAAGGTATGGTAATAATATCTAAGGTATATTACATCCATTTAGAAATTAGCCAAACTAATAAAATGACAAATTTATTCTTCCACAAATAATTCCATAAAAGTTACCATAAAATTATGATGCATAAGAAAAGAGTGGATCTATTGATACTGCATCACCTCACTTGCTGTAGTTTTGCACGTTATATTCTTCTGTTAAGGAAGCTCCCATCTATTGCACATCTTATTTGTTCCCCCCACTCCAGAAGTTAATGTGCACATCAAAGTTTCTTATGTTCTGTTTTACTCAAAGAATATCTAAATATAACCAAGTATTACTAGGAGACATTTCTAGGTGAAGTGTGAATTGTATGATTTTACACAAATAGTTTCATAAATCTTATTGGTGCAAAAGAAAACTTAAGGTGGTTTAAGTAACATGCAAAGTTTCTAAAGAAGGTGTTAGATAGTAGAGGCTTTTTATAGAGTGATCTGTTGCAGCTCAGACTGATCTGAATCGTCCTTTAAGTTGCTTTTCTTAACACACTTTTACTCTTCTGACCTCTCATCACGCAGCTTACATCAGTGCAGACTATCTTCAGCTGGGTCATCCAAATTCAGAAATGATACATAGTGAGAAGCAGGCAAATTTTATACTTTAAAGTGGGTGAGTTGAAGCAACAGCTCTTTAAATTTCCTGTTAACTTAGGTTCACTGCTGAATTTGGGTCACTCTTGTAAAGCCAGCCTACTGGCTTGGGTGCTAGGAGAAGGTACAACTACGGGGCATAGTCAGGATCAGGGTGACTGGGCCAGCATACCTATAACAACCTCCAAAATAACTTTTTCAGTCTTTCAGACAAGATGTAGGCCATACTCCTTTAGTGTTGCAGACTACAGAGGAATGTCAATGTTAATTTCATGAAGACTATTCAATCTTAGCCAAACAGTTAATGTTAACAAAGGATAACTGAGATTTTAAAGGGTACAAACTCACAGGAGAAGGAAATGGATGCATAAATTTCTCGCATCTCCCTCCTGACTTATTTAGTTACCCCAATAAAACAGTGCTGTGAGACCATCTGAGTTTGGTAAGGCTGAAAAACACATCTTTTTCAGCCACCTGACTATGCACTACTAGAAGCTGGCAAAATAATTGCATTGTGTCAGAATTCTGTAAAAGAAACTAAACACTATCTTCTACTTTAGAGTATACTGCAGAGATAAACAAGTGTCTATTTCATTTACTTTTCATAACAAGTTTCATAAGTCTCAAAACAATGTTAATGTGCTTTCAAGTCTCCTTTTTCCCCCTTTGTTACTTGTTTCTGTTATCACTCGAGATAGCCACAGTAAAATTAAACATTATTTTATCAAGCATACATGCCAGATCTATGGCTTAGTCTCAGATACCATAGATTTCATTGTCATCTTACATTTTATCTCCAAAATCCAACCTAAGTAAATAATTAAATATTACATGAATAAAACTAAGCATGTCTAGCCAATCTATTCAAGTGAGTGGAAGAACACAGTGTCTCAAAACAGGAAGACATCCTCATGGAAGCCATTAAATACAAAGAAATGGTATTAAAAATATGAAAATGTTAACCATTTATCCATTTCTTTATGACCTAGGAAATTCAAATAACGATTTCAAGTGAGTGCTCTCACACAGATAGAAAACATAATTATCTTAGTAGCAAAGTAGAGCCCAAAGTAAGCATACAGGTAGTCTGTAGTTTGTTTATAGACTGACAAATACACAAAAAAGAAGAGGCTTGGGAGCTACAAGACATGGCAGGAATACAGGAGACTGTTCACATCCTAATTCATTCATATTCATTTTCAAATGTCTTTAAAATGACAGGCTGAGCTTGAAATTTACAGTTATATTTTCTTACCCTCCTTCAAAGATTTTAATTCGTATCGGCTCAGTTTGTTTGGATGTAATGTCTTTATCTCCATGAATGTCTCCTTTTACTCTTTCTTTTATAATATTCCCCACTACTTTCTTTTCAAGCTTGCTGCCAAACAAGAAGAATGGCTCGTGTTTCATCTGTAGAACAAAGTCAAGGAAGGGTGTTACTGCTGGAGCACACAATAAATGCACACTTCATTTCAAATACTTTTAACATTCCAGGTCAAAGCCAAACTCTCATTTTGGTTCAACTCTATATGATGAATTAATCTGTTCCATTTAATTTGATGGAGAATAAGAGAAGAGGCAGCATGGGCAAATTTTTACAAGACTCTTGACACAAAAGACAATACTGTATCTTTCCTAAGAAAAAATAAAATCATGGAAAACAGAAATGGAAAAGCCTCTGAAAGCAATTTATTGTCATTACAGAATTTTCCCTGGCACCACTAGCTAATGCTCAATCTGTGATGAAGAGTCAGTATATAAAAGATGTTAAATGGATCTGAAGATCCTTACTCAATTTTAGCTTAATCTTTACATAAGAATGCACGTGGATGCTTGTGTCTGATATTGCTTGAATTGCAACATGGCAAAACCAAAGGGCTGTAAAAGCCTCACTTTTTACATCTGATTTTGAAAACGGAGACAGAGACAGAGACAGCAGAATTAGCAGAGCTTGCAGAAGGGTAAATTTAGGCTCTAAAGTTGTCATGGGAAGATGTCACTGTCCGATTTCCCAATGGGGAATCTTTTTTTTAAAAAAAACCCATTAACTTACATTTCATAGTTTACTAGAAATTTCTCATATAAACGTATATAAATTTAATTTTATTAAAATTTCTTATTTACCTGAGCAAACTGCTTCCATGCACTTGATGATGTCAGTTTACCAGCTCCAGGTCTATGCATAGCAGCCAGAGTGTAGATTTCTGTGGTGCTTTTTTGCTTGGACCTTAAAAGTGCTAAAGTGGTCTTTGTACTTAGCCCAGATGGGTTTGGGTTACACGAACTTATACACCATGAAGCATAAACAGAAGCTTTGAGGGTTGGTTGCTGAGTGTAATTGGGTTTTGTATAGTTTAGGAAACACCAGCTCACAGTAGTAGTAGTACGCAGACTTGGGAACTGAAGGATCTGCTGAAAATCTGCTACATCTGTCAGGAGAATGGTCGAGGCTGTGACTTTCCCAACAGTGTTAGATGACATCTGGACTAACATCCCAAGAGGCAATTTTGTATGTTTCAGTTGTTCTTCTGTCTGAATTTCTCCTGGTGGCAATGAAGACCTTTGTGGACTCATGCTCATATCTGAGGCTGTTTCATCTACATCCAGTTCTTCTGGTGAGTCTCTTCCTTCAGACGGGCCACTGGACTTTTGCCCCGGTGATGTGGAATCAAAACTGGAAAGTTTCTCCCTGCTCAGTGGGAAAGTATCAGCTGCTGACATGCTGACAGGTGGAAAATCTTGAGATGACGAGGATGACAGTGAAGAAGAGGATGACATGGATGGCAGACCTTCTTTTGGCTCGGTAGTACAGCTCTGCCTTACTAGTTGAGGTTTCTGCACTCTTGGAAAATCTTTCTTTATATCTGAATTAGTTAATTCAACTGCACTGAGTTCCTCAACTATCTGCCCATACATTTTTTCTTCTTTGACTCGTTTCTGCTGCTTGGTCTCCATGAAGAGCTCCAAGCTGCTGGCAGGAGAAAGCATTCGTTTGCTTCCTCCCAAGGTAGAAGCCATGTCAGAGGTGGAAGGCAAACACAGGGGAATTGGTGGCTCCAGTCCAAGCGGTAGCGTCTGCGGCACTTTCCACAAAGGATATTTTTCTAGTCCTCCATGCTGACCCAACATCTGAGCTATGTTAAATCCAATTCCTTGCATGGTTGCATTAGTTGCCAATGTTCTTTGAGAAACTGTCTCATCAACTTTACAAATTACAATTGCAGGACTATTGCTCTGTCCAAGGATCTGTGAAATGCTTGTGTACATGACACTACCATAAGATGGCACATGAGTTTGAATCCTGACGGGAACAACTGTTCCTGGCAAAGACTGTACAGATCCATCACTTGGGGAGTCAAAATCTGTCTGAAGATGCTGCTCAGAGGAGGTATCTGTTGGTTTAATGCTATGATCTGACTGGTACTTAGCAAGAGTATTTTTTGAATACTGCCCAGATGTTCCTGAGAAATGCTGGTATGCTTGCTCTTTAGCGTGCACATAATCAGCTGATTTCTTTCCAATAAGCTCTGGCACATGTTCCAGGTGATAACTTGGAGGAACGTCTGTTTGGAAAGGCTGTTTGACATAGGATTTCTGCAGCTGTTGTACAAATTGATGCGGGAAGTGCAGAGGTTCTGTGCATGACTGCCACAGGACAGGTTGCTGAGATGGTGGTAAGTGAACCATGCAGACAGTTGGATAGGGGAACTGAAACAAGGTGCTATGAATAGGGGAAAATGGGACTTCTTCCTGATGTGCAAATAGCTGCTGCTGCTCCGATGGATGTTTGTTAGGAATATAAGGTGCTTGTTGGATTAAGGGAGTCCTTAACATTTCTGGGCTGTCTGCAACAAGAGCCTGCTGCTGGGCAAGGTGGGACGCGCTATTACTAAGCTGAGCACAAGAGCCAATGGCCTGTTTTCCAGAGTCATCTACCTGAATGGGCTGAAGTACAGAGGAAGGGGAGTGATGCCAGGCAAGCTGGGAGGAGCGAAGACCAGCCTGTGAGTGTTCCATCTGTTCCTGCTTTATACTTTGTTCTGTGCTCTGATCAGTCTGGGAAATCTCTGGAAAACCACTGAAGGAAGCCTGGCGAACCAAGAAACATTTCTTCCTTTCTCGGGA
>NW_008654375.1:2884-28423 GCF_000695815.1 Acanthisitta chloris | reverse complement strand
AGAGGCATGAGACAGGTTCCCATAATCGAAAGACTTACTTCGGATCTCTGGGATTTCAGCAGCATGAGGACAGGGCATCTGTTCAGACGAGCAGCGTCTCATTTCCCTCTGATGGTGATGCCCAGGGACGGAGAGTGAGTAAGCACCAGCTGGAACTGTTAAAAACTCAGACTGTTTTCCAAATTCATCTTGCCTGGGAGGTGTGATGAACTTCATATTCTCTTCTCTTTCAAAGGACATTGAAAAACTTGAACTGTGGGACAAATTGCTTTCTTGGCTAGGGCTGCGAGAGAGGCTTGTACCTGTGGACTCAAAGCTGGATTCTCCAGAGGAGTGTTCCATGTCAGCCAGTCGTAAACGCTTCTTTTTGGGTGGTAGCTTCTCGGCTGGAAGTTGAGAAAGGGTTTCACTTCTCTGGGGCCACTGGAATTCTTCGGTGGGTCTCTCCTGCTCTTTAGTCTGCACTTCTTTATCTTTCTCGGGCTTATCTGGCTCCTCTGTGACACGAATTTCAGGTACCTGTATATTGTGCTGACGAACCAACCTGGGTTGCATATGACATGGCTGAGGCTGCTGGGATGGAGATGGCTTACTGGTGTCAGCATTTTCCATTTGTGGAGCTCGGTCTGGGCTCATTGGGGACTCACAAATCTCACTCTCGCCTGTTTCAGATGGTGAATAGATCTTTTCCTGCTGGCATGCAATATGTTCTGTAGATTCAGACCTTTCAAATGAATTTGGCCTGCTCAATGAATTTGTGTGCTGAATGACAGAGATGACATTTCCAGGGGGCTTTCTAACCAGTGATTCTGCAGTCTTTTCTTGCTCTGCAGTTAAGGATGAGTCTTCCAGAGAAGCTGCTGGGCTTCCAGACTGCAAGTAAGGCCTGCAGATTTCAAAACGCTCTGCATGGCAATGAGGAGCATTGTCCAGGCCTTGAAGGGTGAACCCGCTTCTTGGCACTTCCTGAATTTGGGATTTGGGATCAAAGTCCAATGGTTGAATTCCCCCAGTGGTGCCAGTCGTACTGCTGCAAAGCATAGGACTGTCTTCCTCATCTCCAACGCTCTCCTCTTTCCTACGTTTTCTGTTTTCAAAAGTTGTTCCAAGCATGGATGGCACCGACTGAGATTGTCCAAGTGGATCAACAAAAAACTCTCCCACCTTGTTCACCCCACCTAAGGATGGTGAGTCCCTGTAGTTCTGCTTCTGAGCTTCAAATTCTTCCCACTTTCTGTAGTGCTTTCCACTGGCATCATAGTCATAAAAGGTCTTGTCTCCTTTCTTCTCTTTTAAGGATGATCCTTTGTCACCTGCTGTCTGTCTGCTAGAAGCAATGATGATATTTTTCCCTGCTCTTCCATGATAGTCTGAATCTGAGTTCCCCTCCTGTACAGACGGCAGTTCAAAGGCAGCTTGTCTTCTCAACATCCTTTGATGGGATATTCCCACTGTCCCGGGATAAAATACATCATCGGAGCCAGTCATCTTCTCATCAAATGAATGGCTTCCTCTCAGGGATGGAGGAATACTTAGGTTGTTTGCAGAAGAGGTTGGCATGGAGTTACTTCTAATAAGGGGAGAGGAATCTACTGGGGGCTCTAGAAGGACGGGCACTTCACCCTGCTGACCAACTTGGTACAAGCTGGATTCACTTTTGATGGATGATGTGGTGTTCTGGGATTGTCTACATTCTGTATTGCTGCCTGGATAAACTTGTGTAGATTTAATAGTGCTCAAATTACTGGAGTCCATGAGTTCTTCTTTATTTGGAGTCAGACGAGAAATATGTTCCTCAAGCATCTTGATATCTAATCTGTTATTTAAAAGAGGTGATGGGTCTGTTTTGCCCTTTCTACCCATTAAACTATGTTCCTGATTTGCTGTAGCTACAGTTAGTGCTGTCCTTTGATTAATCCTATAGAACTTCCCAAAAATTATCTCTTCATAAGACTTTGCATTAGTATTTGGTGGGCTAATTTGCTGCTCAGCACTTTCTGAGCGAGAAAAATAACCAGAGTCAGTGCTTCCTTTACTGTGTGGGCTCAGGAGGTTTAATGACTGCTCAGAATCTTGTCCTTTTTTCTCTGACAGTCTTAGTGCAAGTCGCTGTTTAACTGTATGAGAGTCATCAGACTTGGTACTTAAGGATGGGGTTTGCAACATATCAGAGCCAATATATGCTGAACTCTCACTGGGTAACTGAATTCCACTTTTAGGGATAATCAAAATGGGCACTTTCATGGGCCCCACCAAGGACTCTTCCATGGAGGAGTGAAAACCACTCCTGCTAGCAATGTCCAGGGGGAGCTGTGAGATGGGGCTCAGTTTGTCAGACCCTTCCACTAGGAGTGAGGTCTCCTCATCAGTGTCCGTGCTCTGCTCACCATCTGAATGTATTTCAGCTTCCACATCGATGTAACTGGCATCGAGGTCCAATTTAGAGACAGCTGACTCTGTGAAAGGTACCAATCCTGCCTTAATTGCATGGGCATGTGACTTCCTGTGTTTGTAAAGGTTGCTCTTCGTCTTGAAGGAGAAACCACAAGGTACACAAGGATATGGTCGCTCCCCAGTATGAGACCTAATATGCTTTTTAAGTACACTAGGTTTGGCACAGGCCCGATTACAGTAAGGACAAATGTACTTGCCAGGCTTTTTGGGTTTGTGCTCCTTTTTGTGAGCATCTTCTGATTGTTCTAAAGATTTCTGTGAATATTGGCTGTATGCAGGGTTCAAACTTGAAATCTTCTTCCTGGAGAAACTTCCGCTATGGCTATGCATATGAAAAGGAAACAAGTCCTCTGAGGCAACTGATTGCAAGTGGCTAGGAAACTGCCATGGAGGGCCTTCCAAGCTCTGATGTGGCTTTATGTTGTGCAAGAAGCCTTGTGGCAATGAATGCTGTGGGAAAGAAAGTGAATGTTGACATGAGTAAGGACTTGGACGATGCTGTGGATATTGCTTCTCTGTGACTTGCTGTGCAGCTTCATTTGATGATACCAGTTTCCCAGAACTAAAAAGTTGTGCTGATGCCGTGTTTCCTATTTGCTCGTGATCAATTTGTGGTTGCCTCTGTACTTCTTGATTGCCAAAAGTGCTCATCTTAATAACAGCTGAATGTTCTTGCCTCCATCTACTTGGTACTTTAGCAGTTTCTCCAGACCTTGAGGTAGCTTTTTGCCCTATAGCTGTGTCCCCAGAGTCCATTTTGTTACACAAGGTCTTAAGTGCTAGTTCACTTGAAAGCTGTGCAGACACATGGAGTGTGTCCAAAGCTGTGCTTTTTAAAGTTTTGTTGCTCCCATTTTTCCAGGGCTGTTGCAAGTTCACAGACTTTTCTTTCTCTTTGGAACTTTCCACGCAGTAGTCTATAGGCATTAGATTTGTGTCTGTACACTAATGTGAGTATTTTACAGTTCTGTTCATGGCATGAACTTTCCTAAACAGTTTATTATACATTTGCAAAGACTTGTTATAGCATTTGGACATTTTCCATTGTTATTAAATACTGAGATGCAGTATGACCCAGAGATATTTGTGATCTACTAGAGCAAAGTTCTCTTCATCTCTTCCATGATGACACAGCTATCTCTACAGAAAAAGAATTAAAAAAAAGAAACCACACACACCAATTAGTTCAGCCATTCTAAACAACACTGGTGCAGTCAGTTGCACTTTTGAGCTTTACATGGAAAGTACTGAGGGACTTAAGCAAAGGTAACTACATTTCACAAAACTCCCTTTTGTGAGCAGACACATTACAGACTGGCTCCAGAGACTGCACACAAGCATAATCACTACTCAGTAACAGCCCTAGGAATAGAAAATAGAGATCTACACTTTCCAAATTAAACAGTAGCTTTGGAAGGCTTTCTGGGGACAGTTTAAAGGCTTGATCTCTGAAAGTCCACCACATACTTTCAAAGCTCTTTCAGCAAATCACTGCTGAAAATAGAGTCCTAACACCATGGGTAGGAATTACTTTATCCAGTATTACTCACCTACAGTTCAGACATGCACTTTAGTCACCTGCCCATTCTCTAATGGCAAACGAGGGTGACTAGAGGAGAAATCTTTACATATCATGATAGGTGCTTCAGACATAGAGCCTGTTTATGCACATGGCCCTCCAGTATGGAGATACTTGTTTCTCACTGTTGGCTAGGAGGAAATCCTTGGAGTATATACCAAATTTTAAGATGGCTAAAGTGAGGTACGTCTTACCTTAGATCATGTAATTGGTTTTACAAGAAGGTGTTGTTCACCTTTTTAAACTACTTTTAAACAGTCAAAAAAGAAACCTCACATAAGCATCCCAAGCACAGCACTACAGGTACCTTTCCCCATCTCCATCTTCCAATCACTATACCAAATTCTAGTGAGAAACATTTGTGGAGAGAAATTAGAAAAATAAACTATTACTGACTTCAGCATTTTAGATTTAAATGTCAAAATAATTTCTTCCATCTATCCACAGATTTTTAATGCTCAAATGCAATAGGTTTCCTCAGTTCTACTACAAAAAAGAAAAGCTCAGAGGTATGATTGTCATAGAAAAGTACAGCATTTGAATTTGAAGTACAGCCTAGGCTTTCTGCTTCCATATTATCCAAACACAGGACATTTTCTGGATGAAATAGTGAGAATTATAAAGAGAGTCATGATTTGACAACAGCAAGGAAAAGAGCAAAAAAAGCAGCATTAGAGACACTCCAATATTTTTCATTGCTACAGAGGAAAACCTAAATTTGGCTTCAAGAAACATCAGCTAGGTGCAGGAAAACACAAAAGTAATAGGCATATATGACTTATTTTCAGTATAAATAATTACCTGCATCTTCTAGACATTTAGTAGGCATGACTGTCTTCAAATTTCCTGTAGAAAAAAAATACAGACATAAGAAATTCTTCATAGAATAGTATAGATAGTTTTCTATTCTTTACAGCAGAGGCCTGAAAATTTCATGTATCCATTCACTAGAGAAATTTCATGTTGTGTCTTAGAGGTCTGAGCAACGACATTTGAAGAATATGAGCATAAGCAGTTTTAAAGGACTTAGGTTTCTAGTGTGTAGATGAATAACTGCAAGTCTAACCTAATGAAGTCTCACCTTCCTGAATTAGTACAAAGAGAGCTGCCAATGTACCTCTTCATTCCTGTGCCTTTGTTAAGCCTGGATTATCCCTGGCAAATCCCCTTTCAATGCTTCTTTCCAGCTAATACTTTTAGGCTCTAGGACTCTCATTAAATGTTTCAGGGACAAGAACAAACTCCTGGTCAGGGTGCCACCACTCAGGGACATGAAAATGTTGTGAAACAAGAGTAGGTGACCAAATGAGTTAACACCAGTGCGACACTGCTGCAGAAGATTTGTCTCCCTTCTCTAAAAAGAAACCTACAGACCAAACACATGGTTAAAAGACTTCAGTGACTGCCACGATTTGCCACCTGTCTCACTGTCACCACACTGTAGGCTACTCTTGGTATTGCTGAAAAGACCAGCATGGAGAAAAGGGAACCTGAACATCTTCTCATTATCCTAAAGAACATTTCTCCCATTGAAGGAGGCCTCTCCCAGCCAGTTTGCAACAAATATCTTCCTGAAAACAGATTTTGGCCTGTGTTTCATTAAAAAGGATATTTGTTCAATTGTGGTAACAGAAGCAACAATGATGACATTTCTTTATGGCTTTTATCCAAGACAAAAGTCAGAGCATCTCTAAAGAACAGACCTTTAGAAAGAGCTGGAGCATGGGATACAGCCTGCTATATTGACCCTCAATTAGAAACTGTCAGAAAAAAGCTAGAGCACTCATGCTTTCTCCACTGAATGACATCAACAGATGATAAAACAGTAAAGTCCATAAAGAAAAATATCATCAAAATTGAAAAGCAATTTTCAATTCTTTGTAATTAATAACACTTTCCAAGAATGAATGGATGTTAGCAAAGCCCCGTGACTTGACACAAATAGAATCACTAACTTGCCCCCTGTTATAAATTATTTATTTAGCAGTATGAATAACACATCAGCAGTTAGGACAGCAATAACTAATGGATTGTTGGTTTAGTCAAATATGGGTAACGTATTTTTAAATTTTAACTATAGAGAAATCCCCTGTAGCACAAAGTAACAGCGAGCTATCAAATACAAACCAGAATAATTTAGGACAAAATGTCATTCAGCATTGATGTGCTAATGGCTTTTTAAATAACTCTCTCTATAAGAAAAAATACAATCCAAGTACAACTCTTTTTTTAAAATTTTCCTAATCCGCTTCCTCAAAAAATGGAAAAAGAAATCTTTGTGCATGATTTACAATATATCAGAAGTGGTTACTACAGAGCAGCTCTGCAGTGTCTTATAAGGAAATGGCAGGTGATTGGAAAACCACTTTCAGCAGCTGAGCTACACTGAATCACAGGTCAGTAATGATGCCAATATATGAGCACAGATGTAAAGGAAAATGTGTGGCTTGAGAAGCAGAAACAGGGATGAGAGCAAATGTTCCTCGCTGAAAGAGCATAAATTTATTAGCCATCTTCAAAGAAATACACTTTTCTCCTTATTAGGCAATTTTGAAAATGGTGAAGAAGAAATTTCTAGAAGATGGGAGTATCCTTTCTTTTCCATACTCCTTTTACTGAGAGTACCTTTATAGAAGAAATCTGCCAGTGACGGAAATGTGACAGCAATGGTTTTATTTGAGCAAAAGATGATGCTAATATACATCCAACAATTTTCTGTTCTGGACCAAGGCCCCCGTTACAGAGTTCAAGCCGTTCTGCAGTCCTGTTATTTTCAGAACATTCTATGTAATTTTTCAACCTACACTATGAAACAGGTACAGACTAATTACAGGGATTATTGATGGCTTAAGTTTGGTCAGAGTCACTCCTCAGGGCGAATAAATCCCTTTCCAGAAGGAACATAATTATTTCTGTTTTGGTTTGAGCTGCCATCCATCCTGTGTCAAAGATGGCTTTAATATCACTTCTTTCACTTTCTTTTCCACCTTTTTTTTCTTCCCCCCCCTAATGTGAGACTGGCCTAACTGGAGAAATGTAAGACAGTGCAAAGCTAGTTTGCATTCTGTTTTTCCCAGTCAAGTCTCTATCTCATCTGGCTGAATTCATAGCCTAGCTTAAGTCGACAACAGACTCCCACTTCTTCCAAGTGATTAATGCTTCTCCTTCAGAAAACACTGTAAATATACTTTTAAATATTGCTTTTCATCAAACATATACTATGCAATAGACAGAAACTCCCTATATTTCAAGTACTACTATTTAAAACCAAGGAACTAAGGATGATAAAGTGCATGCTTTCTTTAATACCTTTGGCACAGTTCAGTCTGGCTGGAGTGACTAAGAGCAGCCCACCTACACGGATCAGAAGCTGTATGGGAGTTGCACTGAGCACATCGTTTGACAGGAGCTG
Organism: Acanthisitta chloris; assembly: GCF_000695815.1. NCBI lineage: Eukaryota > Metazoa > Chordata > Aves > Passeriformes > Acanthisittidae > Acanthisitta > Acanthisitta chloris. The sequence goes on along the minus strand of NW_008654375.1, from coordinate 20,978 downwards.
CAAAGTCCTGCTTGGCTGGGGACCAAGCCAGGTTTCCTGGTAGGAATGTGGCCTGGGAGCCAGCTCCCCAGTCACAGTAACTGTGCTATCTGCCCGCTTCAAACCAGGACATTTCACTTCTGTGAAAACTTTGAACATGAGAAGATTACTGGGAAACCAGGAGCTGTATTTATGTCAGAATGCACCTACTAAATCAAGACTTTTAAAACTTTCAAGAAAGGAGCATTATCCTGTCACTCCTTTTTTTCCTAGGGTGCCTGTCTAAGCTGTATGCAGGGGACGTATATCTGGTTGACTTCAGAGCTCCACGATTATTCCTTCTTCTTTTTTTTTCTTCTTTTTTTTTTTTTTTTTTAGACTATTAAAATGGTTACACTCAACAGCTTTAAAATAAAATTTGGCAAAATATGACTTTTACTGCTTCTCAATTTGTAGCTCATATTACAGTTCTTGCAAGTGAACAAATTGGAAGCTTATGTCTTCCAGGCTAAATCCTGAGTGCACCATACAGAATAAATATTGACTCTAGCATAAGGACTAAGGGTCAGATCCAGCCCTGTTTTAAATCTTTTCTATCCCACTCTGCCAGCACAAAGCCACCCTAAACGACAGTAACTGGCCACTTAAGAATTTGTATTTGATAGGGCAAGTGTTAGCACAGACAGGCTGCAGTGGCTCCTATGAATCCTTACACTCATACACAGACGTCAGCCAAGACACTTATTAGGCAAGTCTAGTTTATGTCTGGGATAAGCCTAGCAGCCTTACAAGAAAGAAAGGCCACCTCTGAGCTCTTCCCCACCTGCAACTGAGAAGAAAATTGCCTTAGTCTTTTGGGAAGAAAGACAGCACACTTTTGGCTTGCTGTCCTACCCCACATTTCCCTCTGCTGATGAGATTCCCCAAAGAACTCTTTTGTCCTGGCATCCCAGTGAAAAAGAAAAAAAAGACTGGTACCCCTAGAAAAACATGGACTTATAGCTTCTTCTACAGAGGCAAAGTCATAGATGGGCTGAGTCTGAAGAAGAGCTCTCGACCAGCATCCAGTGTGCATCTCTGAACTGAAGGATTTAACTGGCATGATAATAGCTAGGCATGTGTTCCTCCTCCTTTGCAAGGCTCACTCATGGGCTGAGGATGCTATGTAGCAACATAACAAGAGGAATGCAGTCCTGGGGTGTATAGTTTTGGCATTTACACAAATGAAAAAGAAAAAAGATGACCAACTACAAGTTTTTTATACTACCTGACATCACACTTGCTGCCTTAGAACTGTACTTAGTAAAAATATAAGGAAGAAGAAACACTTCTTTAATTTCCCAGTTTTGTAAAAGGCTGCCCATTCTGGACTAGAGAGATTCCCTTTGCATTTCCAACAGCCCCTGGTTAGGGGGCTAACCTTACCATCTGACTGTGGTTTTGTAGCTGGCCTTCTACTTGACTATTTGAACACCTCTAGGCACGACTGTAAATTCCTATGTCAACCACTGGCACTTGGCGAAGTCTTGAATTACTGGGGAATGTGAAGATGTCTGTGCTTTAGCTGCAATTTGGCAGGAGTGGTAAGACATCATTTTGCACATGCAATTCAAAGAAGGCAGCCCTTTTAAAACAGGTTGGATGCTTTTATTTTAATCTGCTACTCTAATTTGTTCCTTTAATTCAACCCCAGATGTTCTGCCTGCCCTCTGGATTCCAGTGCTTTATTGAATGTATTGTCACTCACCAAAACTAGCTAGAGAATCACAGTTTTGAAAAACCCTGAAATATTTAGAATATCACATATGTTTTGTTCGGTTTTTTTGTTAGTTTTTTTTTTTAATTGGGCAGCTGAACTAATTATTACGCTGTACTTTTAAAAATGTCATTTAAAAGTACCAATACAGCCAATACAAAACCAAACACCGCTCAGCAAGTACACACAGTACACAGTGCTGAAACAAACTGTATTAAGCTTACTTGAGGAGGAGCTACAGGGCGGGATCTGTGCTCCATTGCTATGTTGCTATCACAAGGATTCCCCAAGAAGCCAGGAACTGAGGGGACTGATCCAGTGACAGATGCATCAAGGGTAGACTGCAACCTTTCTGTGACCAAACACCAACTTCAGGCTTTTCCTCTCAGGTTTCTATGAACACACGTTTGTGTCCCTGGTAATTTCTGGTTTCAAGGGGCAGATTTTGTGCATATAAAACTAGAAGTGGTATAAACCCCAACACTTTCATCTGTGCAATTATTATTTCAGTGTTTGCACTAAATCTGGCTCATGCTTTGAGAACTGTTCTAGAATCTCACCTATTGAGAGATGACATCCAACAACACATTTTAGACCATTGTAGTAGTATCGAGTATTTAATTAGTTTTAAGGCTTTACCAAATTCACCTCCTTCTTGTTAGTTCAGATAATTCAAACTATTATCTGAGACCATTATCAGAGTATGTTGATGAAAATAACTGGAACCTGTCTGCATAAAGGCATACCGAAATCCACTAAGAAAACACTTAAATAATCAAATCTGTTGTACGCTAACACCCATTAACCTGAACTGTATATACCTGCTTCAGACATTTCATACAAATGTCTATGTGTACTTGCCGTGAAGAAGAGCAAGCTCCTACGGAGTCAGAGGTCAGGCACACACTAACCCTTACAGAAAAGTCAGGTATGAAACAAGAGCCTCTCATTTGGCTTCAAGGAGCTTTGAACAGATATGAGATTTGACTCAAAGGAGACAAATTATTCCAACAGCAAGAAGGAGAGCCAAATTCTGCTTGACATTATCCTGGTATGAATCTGAAGCAATGAGTTGTAAATCCAAGGACATAATTCCAGACTTATTCCTCATAAAACACCCAAACAGAATCAGACCATTTAGGTTTAGATAATAAATATCTGAAGCTGTTTGCTACAAAGTGAAAATAAACTAACCCAACACCTCTAAGAGATCTACAGAGAAAATTATAACATCTATTACAATAAATATTCAATTACACAGTAGTAAGAAAACATGGACAATTTTCTTTTAGAGATGCTAGTTTGCACCATAAATACCTTGAGCACAGCTGCAGCAAAACGCTCAGTTTTTGCTATGCTATATATCTCAAATATAATTTTAAATTGCCACTCTCTATAGAAAACTTGCACCCCCCAAAAACCTTAAATTCAAGTTGAGTGTATTTTAAGAAGCTATAGAAGAAGTTTAGAGCAGAAATGCTTTAACACTGACCTTTTCATTATAATGACACGGATTGCTCTCTTAAAGTACATCACAATTTCCTGTTTCAGCATCATACACAATGTATACATTACTACCAGATGGAAAAAAAAAGTATAAAAAAAGCTTTCATGTTCCCAAAGTCCAACTGAACACTTATTTCCACAGGATGACCAATAAATATAAAAAAAAATTTAAAAAAAGAGAGAGAAAAAGCTACACAGGAGCCAAATTCATTTTAAACACTTCCTTTATAGGTAGGAATTACAAACAAATCACAGTTCTTCTCCTTGTATTGAACAAAAACCTGGTATCAAAGAGATGCCAAAACAGCCAAGAAGTCAAACAATCTTGTCAGTCAATTCAATTTTCAGTTAATTGATCCCTCTGATTCCACTGCTTTTAATGGATTGGGTAAATATTTTGTTTCTGGTTGTCCAACCTTACTATGCGCCTTAAGAGTCTGATGGAGGTGCTCACACATGTCACCTAACACAAAATCTACCTGTTCTGTCTGACTGTCTTCTGACATGGCCATCCTGAATCTGTCCCTAGACAGCAGCAAAGGATTGGGATTATTCAGATATGAAAGTAAACAAGAGAACTATATAAACTGCTCTTCTCACACTGCTACTTATTTCCTTAGGGAACAAGCTAAAAAATGGCAACAGTTTAATAAAATACCAATCATTCCCCACGTGGACCTTAAAATGTGATGGCAGAGCAATGGCAGATCTGACAGGCAGTACTTCCAGCGTTATTAAAATTTCAGAAGGCAACAAAAATACCACAGTCATTTTGTCAGCCCCCTTCCCTCCCCGACTTTCTTTGGAGTCGTAGTACATAGTGACTTCTGAGAGTGAGAAGAGCTCTCATGCAGAGAACAGTCAGAAACAGATGCCTGCCACAAAGATCCTCTTTAAACACCACTTTGAGGGCTGAAGCCGGGTTTATGCAATGCCTAACCTCATGGGTCCTAACCTGCAGAAGAATGAGTTTCTCTCAAGGGTGAGTTAAGTAGCAACTAACAGTGCTTACTAAATACACATTGACAATGTATAGGAGTATACAAAGCAGTGCTGAGATACAAACGTGCTCTTAATTCTTGGGCTACTCTTCTTCATCAGCAGAAACTCAACTCTCTCTCCCTGTCTTCTGAGCCACAGCAATTGAACATAAGGATGCCCTCCCAAACCATAAAAGTGTCAAATATTTTCCTATCACTGTTTGTGGAATTACTTTTTCTTTTCACACCTGCAGTGTAGAAAAGAAATGGAGCTCTGGCTCTGCTGTTGGCCCCAAACTCTTATCATGTAAATGAAAAGACATTATATGGCCCCCCAAAAGCTAAATACCTAAAATCTCTGAAAAGCAAGGCTCAGACATCAACCAGTGATGCTATGTGATGCCACTGGGATTGCAATGAAAGTTTTGCATTTGAAGAACTGGTGAAAACTACTGAGATTAAAGAATTTTTTTCCTCAATTCAACACAAAGAAATCTGTTAATCAGAAAGGGAAATTTTGCACCTAATAAAGGGCAGATTAAGTAAACTATGCATTTAGCAGCACTTGTGAAGGATCAAGTGTAAGCAAAGAGCAAGATTCCTGTGTGGACGTGGTTTGTAGTAATTTCTAGACTTATAAAACACCATCTACACTAAGAAGAGCAAGCACATTTTCACTGGAGAGTTCAAACTGCTGAAGTTGTCAGGTATAACAACTTTCCTAACTGAAATGGCATGCAAAGGCTGAAATGCCTCATCGTTGTCACACAAGAACTGCAACCCTGGGCAGCCACTGAGGAGAAAAGAGCTGTACTGGTAAATCTCTGTTAAGATATCATACAGCTTTCCACCAGGAAAAGAAAAGTCAAAATTTGTGTAAATAGTTCAACATTTTTAGGTACAAAGTAATTATTATTCTCTTGCCAAGAGGAAATAGTAGGCAAATATCAGGCATTTGCCTAGCATTTTCACCTCAGATGGAAATTATCACTGAATTTTCTGGGAAGTGAGGGTTTTTTTAGTGTAAAAGTTACACAATCCTAATTATGCAACCGCGGCAGATTTTGCGAACAGCCATGCCTCCTTTCACACCATGTCAGAAGAAACCACTTGCATTTCACACAAAAATATCAGTATCTTTCAAACACTTTCTTGAATGAACAAATGCACTGTCTCTGACTGACACCCTCACCCTCGGAAGAATGACATAGGAAGACATTTATAGTATCTGAGCTTGCATTTGTTTTTCACTCACACCAATTATTATACAAGCTTATTTTAAAACTTGTCATTGTTTACCAAGCCCTGTGGTCATCACATGTCAAAACAAAAACAGACACTTGCTAAACTTCAGTAGCATGTTCTTACCACTTTTTCCCACTTTTTGCACCAGAAGCAGAATGGGTCTTCACAGCAGTTTTATTTCAATCCATCCTGAATACTTTGTTAAAGTTCATCTGAGATCAGCTAATAAGCCCCAAATCCTATATATCACACAGATGTCACAACAGTCACCACTCAACAGTCAAAATGTTTCATTGACTAATGACTCAATACAGGCATTTTGCTCTAGCAAATCCATTCACTTGGCATTGCAGATTCTGATCACTACAGTGCTATAGCAATATACAGTGGTACAGTAAAAAAGATACATGACATTTATTAACACATCACTCTCCTGAGCGAACACTTTTGAGAAGATGAAGTTCTACCAAAACACCTGAAACTGCATATAAACCCCCTGCTATTCCACAGGGCTGTTGATACTTGAGGGAAAGGCCCAAGCTGACAGCTAAGGTACAGATTCTCAACAAGCACAACACAACAAAGCCCAATACATTTTTTGGGAAAGACACCATTCAGGCTTCATGATGACTTTATATCAGACAAGGTTAGACCCGGGCGCAGCGCTACAGGGCATTCCTAGTACAAACAGTACCTTACAAGTTTCATACATGTACCCCCACACCACACTAACTTTTGAAACTACTCCAAGGAAGCCTGCAATATGAAACCATTAGTGGTAAGTGGCACAACTAGACACCAAAGCACCCTCATCCAGGGAAAGCTGAAGTAAGGACAGCAAAAATCATAATTTCAACCATTGAGAGCTCAGCAGGTTCTAAGATGACATTTTCAGGACTGATGGTTCATCAAAAGAGAAATCAACCACTGCACAGCTTTAAAAAACTCCAGACAATTTCATACAGGGTTAGCCTTCTCCTGCATCTTGCCTGGCTCATTCCACTAAGCTTAGTTTTCTATCCATTGTCAGAAGTGGAAGTAAAATCAGCTAACAATTAGGCCCAAAAGTCTCTTGGGTGCTTGTGATACACCGAGACTTGTACACTACAAACAAAAGAAAGCACCACCAATATACAGTAATTGAATGGTTTGCATTGGAAGGGACCTTTAAAGATCATTGAGTTCAACTCTCAAACATCCCCTTGTCCAGTGCCCAACACCCCTTTTACAGACAGGGAAACAAACACAGTATATATACAAGCATACAGGGCTTCCTGTCTGCTAAGCTACTCTTAAACTAATTAATTACTACACGTTCCTTGGAATAGCTCCTAACCATCTGAAAAGATGCACTGCAAACCAAAAGCACACAGGCTATTTTCCTTAAGACTACGGTGCAATGTTTTAGCACTCAGACCCCTTAAGACAATTAATCAACTTGCTTATTCAATTTAACTCTTCCCCCCACACAGGGTTTGAGGACACCCTGTTCGCCTGGAGATGGTGAATCACTACAAGCCAGCAGGCCCACTCGGTTCCTCAAAAGACACAAAAGGTGTAAAAATAGCTCGTACTAATGAAGCAAGTACAGCATCAGCAGCCAGATGAGCGTGGGTGATCAGATAAGGGTCTGTTGTTGCAAAGGGCAAATTATTAAGAGAATTCTTCTCCCTCTCTCTCTTTTTATTAAGCTTTATTCTTCCCTTGCTGAAACCAGCCTTCTGCAATGCCTGATAAATGACACCTGACAAGGCTGACTCCTCCTGTAATTGCCAGTTTCATACCCGTGCAGGAAGTGGTGCCTCACTATGAGCTGAAGGTACAGGGGAGGTGTTGCTAAAAAAAAAAAATAAATAAAGAGAGGCAAAAATAAAGCCTAAATATAGCCAGGACTACCCACTGAGTATGACTGTGTGGGTATATTTAGCCTGTCTAACACCAACTTTTCTTGTTAAAAACACAATCTTACCTTTATGCAAAACAGCTTCCTGTTTCTAAACATGAGGGGGGGAAAGTCAGATTTTGAAATCATCCCCATTTCACTGAGATTATGACAAGATTAAATGTGAAAAGACCAGGTAGATCTTCCATGTGGGTTTTGCATCCTGACATTCCATAACAAAGAGTAGTTGGAAGTTTTCTATTAAGACATCCTAATGCAGTCCATCAGACTAGGAAACAGAGGCAAAACCAGAGCTGAACCAGTGAACCTCTCTGGGGAGCAGAGACGAGTTGAAGGCAGGGGGACAGGTCCCGTGCCCATGCCACCACTGCCCGCGAGCGGAGACTGCGTCCTGCCGCGGCATGGGGGGACCTGCAGGCCATGGGATGCTGTGGCACTCACAGCCTGCCCCAGGCTGGCTGACAGCCCTTCAGGGGCATAAGGAGCTTTCAGGAAGGGTGTAGATGTGCCCTCTTTGTGAGCCCACTGCTCACCCTGCCTCATGCTGCCCTGAACCTGCCGTGGGTTTGACTGTAAAAGGCACGAGCTACAGCTAGGCTCAGCAGAGATGTTCAGCAAACTCTTCCCAGGGCAACTTTGTGCTTCTTCAGGCTGTGTGTTTTGCTCCCTCTCCCCAAAGGGGATGCAGCCCAGGTCTCCACCACCCCCTTCAGAACATCTGTAACCATTTAAAGGCTGTGGCTGCAATATCACTACTGGAAGCAATACACATGCCAAATTTCTAGTGCTTTCTAGTGCTCCTCATGAGCTGTGCGAGGAAATGGTCTTTTCCACAATTATGGCTTTTCTGTTTAATATTGTGACTCCTTTAGCTGATGCTCACATGAGGGGTTTGCTTCATTATTATGCAGCCTTCCTGTGTGGCTCCAAATACCTCCCATCAATCGCACTGGGGCCAGGGTTAAACAGAAATTCATGGATTTATACCAGACCTTGTCTCCCATTTACGACAGGGAAAAAAGATATTGCCGACTTCACATGCAAGATTCAATGCAAAGGATTATTCTGACATTACAATTTTTATTTTCTTCTGATTTTAAAATGAAACAAAAAGTAATTGAAGTTAATAAGATTAATTTTTTAACATTAACTCCAGTGGCAAATTGAGAGCATGCTCTTTTCTTGATATGCTGTGATTAATTCCAATTGATGCATCCATTCTTTGTTCAGCATCATAGTTTTGTCTTTTCATCCTATGCCTTAGCAGTACATTTAGTAATCACTGATATTTTTGACTAGAATAGATAAACATGGCCTTGCAAGACAAATCAGTTGATGATACTACACTTCAGACAATTAATTTTCAGCTGAAATGAAGAATAAATGTTATTACATTAGAGGAAATATGAATGCAAAAAATAATTATTAGTAGGCTTAAATACTGAAGACCATACTCTGGCAGTACATTTTCATAAAGTTAATAGGAGTCAGAAACACATATCCTCAATCATTCTGAGGTTCCTAAGTTATAAAGGTAAAAGCATAGTGACCAGAACCTCACCGCATCCCACGACCCAGATTTTGAGTAGAAATTCTGTTAAAGCAACAGTAATATATTACCTGTCTTTTTAAGAGTTCCCCTATTTAAAGAAACATCTACAAAGGAGAATATTAAATGTAAAAAACCAGCAGGAAAGTGTATTAGAAAAATTAAAAATTACCTTCACTGTACACATAAGAAAACACTTGTTATTACACAATATTTTCCAAAAGGTGTGCACCCTGGGGCTAGCTGTATGTAACATGCAAAGCCCAGCAGTCTCCCCAACACAGGCTGGGGGCACTGGCAGCACTGCTGTGCCATCTCAGAGGGGCTGCAACAGAGAGGTGCCACCTCAGCCCCTCTACACACACATGGGCCTGTGGCCTCTGGGTTTTCAGTGCCCCCACAAGAGAGTTTTAGCTATGCACGAATGAAATTTAAAACCAAGAAAAAGTTTGACTTGAAAATAATTTGAGGGAAAGAAATGGGACCTCGTCAGTGACGTCCATTCCTTGGTGGGTTTGCTGTGCACTGGCACAGCTGGTAGATGGGGCAGGAAGGGGCAGTCACATATGGCAGAGCAGGGCAAGGGGCTGTATGATCACATCCAGCCCAGCCCTGTTCAGTGCCATCTCCCTCCTTCCTTAGGTGCTCCAGGGCTGCCAGTTTGCCTTCTCCTTGCCTTCTCTGCTGCCCAATCCATTGACAAGGATCTGCTGGAATGGTACTAAGCTCATCTCTGGGGGGGTTCAAGGGTACACAAACTTTCTGCTTGTGTCACAAACAATACTTGTCACAAACAATGACACAGGCAAGATAATGAGCAGAAGTAAAACAAAACAGGGTGGTAGCTCTTCTTTTTGGTAAGTTCCCGCTATGGGCTTTCTCCTTTGGCCAGTGTTGAAACTGTTGGTGTTGAAAACTTATTGTCCCAAATGTGGAATCATAGAATCACTTAAATAGGAAAAGATCTCTAAGATCATTGAGCCCAACCACTAACTTAACACTGCTAAGTCCATCACTAAACCTTGTCCCCAAGACCCACATCTGCATGTCTTTTAAATACCTCCAGGCATGGTGACTCAACCACTCCCCTGGAAGCCTATTCCAATTCTTGACCATCCTCTCCATGAAGAAAGTTTTCCTAATATCCAAACTAAACCTCCCCTGGTTCAACTTAATGCCATTTCCTCTTGTTCTAAAGTAAGTCCCTAACTTGTAACTCCACAAACATGTGGTACAGGGGAAGTGGAAGATCACATGTGGTGGCTTCCTGCACTTCAGGTGGGGCAGCAGTTCCACAATGGTGTTCACCACAAAATGAGAGTCTACAGTCAGTTACAGCACCACTAGTTTCACACCTTGGGTAGGGACACCCCACGATGGGCAAATGGAAGCAGCAGACACCAGCACAGGACACCAGGGGAGGCTGTGACAGGAGCCATGGGAGGCAGTAAGAAGATTGGGCATTAAATAAGGAGGGATTGCTCTATCTCACGTCTTCCTACATCCTGCCGCAGGTTGCTTTTCCTGCTGCAGCCTTCTCTCTCCCACCCCTGCATGGTGCCATTTTCCCCAGAGTGTGCTCCACTCCCACTCACCAACACGTAATGCACACCATGATTTATGTCACCTCTATAATCTGGGCCAGCATCTCTGAGATGCAAGCAATAGATGCAGCCTAGAAAGCTTAGGATTAATGTTTTATTGGCAACTGCAGCAGACAAGCAGCTCAGTTCATAATGCAATTTTTATCTCATGAAGACCTGTAGAATGTGGGAGCAGGTTGCCATGGGCCTGGCACCTGCTGCACACTAACACATGTCCTTGCTGCTGCATGAAAGGACAGGTCCAATTAGGTGTCTTTTATTATTAACGTTCTGCTGCTTCGTCTGTTGATCATGTATCCTCTCCTCAGCCTCTCTGCACCCCAGCTTGTGTAACACACTGACATCTGTGAAGAGACTGCTCTACCTGGGAAAGCTTGAGCAGAAATCTGGTGGAGGAGATGAGGCACCTTCCTTTTGCAGACCTCAGGTCTTGCTCAGCAAGGGGCAGAACGGCCGAGAAGCTGAACAGATCACTGTAACTGGGATCCTCCAGCTAAAAAGATGAGAAATATGAGATATCTTCCCTGCTGGCAGTAATAATTACAATGTATTATTAACAAAACTCAGGTTTCATCATTAACTTGACTCGGGTTTCAAGAGCTGATCTCACCCTAATCATCCTCCAAATTACATCCTGCCTTTCCCTCAGAGCAGAACCAGTAACAGCAAGGAAGTCTGCTAGTAACCATTAAACTGAAGAGAAGGCACAGGTAAAAATGAGCTATAAATGCCACAATCAAACAGGTGCAAAATATCAGTCATTTTAAGTTGCCCAAACTCAGGGCAATCTCACCACTTGGATCTGATCCTGACAGAAAGATGGAGCCTATAAGTTCAAAGCAGCTGAGAGGAAAGGGCTCACTGTCAGTGCATGCTGCATATGGCACAGCTGACCTGACCCGGCTTCTGCAAAGGATTGACTCCACTCCCCTCAAAGGTGTCAGTCAAGTCACAGCTCCTCTCTTGGATCTCAAAACATGAGAAAGGCCACCTACGTGTTTGCTATAATGAAGTAGCCAACTGTCTCAGTCACGACCCAACTACTGCAACAAAAACCCCTTGTTTGATTTTGTTCCTCTACCTAGCTCATCATCAGAGGACTGAAGACCTTCAAAAGCTTTATCTCAACCCCTAAGTGTGAGATGAAAATGCCAGTTTAATTGTGGATTGGTGAGGTCTGCTTGAGTTAAATAAACCCAATCACTCAGATGCAACTGCGTAACAGGGAGCCTAATTGCTCTGCTAGCATCAACAAAGAGCTGCCGGTTCATTAGAGCAAGCTGGAGGAGCTGCTGTTTGCATCTTCACAAGCTGAGAGTTATTTGACTGCAAAACCGCTATGGATGTTTGATCCAAAATTCAGCCTCTGATTTCTGATCAGCAAAACTTGAAAGCAAAAAAGCTATCAGTCTGGTATTTTTCTTCACAGCTTTCTTCAGGGTAACAATTCATTTTTCTCCTTGATCTTTTCAAGGATGTCAAATCTAATCTTAAGATGGGATTTGAACTTTTATATTCTATATAAACCTGCTTAGAAAAAAGTAGGAAGAACAGAAGTGATGTGAACCAAATCGCAGTTTCACATGACAGCTGAAAGATGCTGGCAGTTACGCTGCTATCCTGCAGTCTGACTGCACCAGCACCTTCCAAGGGCAAAGGGCAGAGGAAGGCCAGAAAAAGGCCAGTGGAGGTCAAAGGGAGCCATATCTCCTGCTGACTGCTCAGAGCAGGTTTGGACAGCCAGCAACCAGGCAGATGGCAGAGGAAGCACACTTCCATCTTGTCCAACAGGGAAACAATTTGCTGAATCACACTAAAGGGGAATGTGGCAGCTAGTCCCGCCAAGATGTCCAGGAGCATGCTCTGCCTGGGGCAGTTCTGCACCCCTCCTGGGAGCCCACACTGCTGTTCTCAGGTTTGTCTGTCCACCCCCTCCTTCCCTCATCATAAAGCTCAGATAAACCATGGCCTTGATTTATACTTTAAGAATAGATATTTCTTTTTCTATCACAACCATCTTTAGACTGATCAATCTCTGAATGGAAAACACAAATGTAATTTAAGGCAGATACCTGCCTCAGCAAGTCTATCAAGAGCACCTTATTTTCTCCAGCTCAAACTCCACATTTGAATACATCCACATACGGGCTCAGACAAATCTGCAGAAGAGGTCCATTTGGCTGAGTGTTTGCTAATGAATGCTAGGCAGTCAGAGGAACACCACAAGGGCATCCAGTTGCTTTTCATTTTTTAAAGAAAAGGTTATTTACACTTTTAGGAACAAAGCATTGCTGAGGTTGCTTATAAAATGTACTACCCATGGATTCAAATCCAATGCTTTTTTTTTCCCCCCTTTTTATGCAGTCTGAATCAGCTTGTGGGAAAGTTAATAGAAATATTCCACCAGTGAAATGGAAAGTGGATCAAACTAGTACAACATGAGCCTTCAATATAGTGGAAAAGTCCACATGGGGTGTTCTCAGGAAAATCACTCAAACACATAGCTACCCACTGTGCTGAGGACACGGGTAGGTCAGCTCTTTGTATGGCCATGACCATGCTCTGCTGTTCACCCAAGGTGCTCATCAGGAGTGGAAACCAAAACCTTCTTTTCTGACAGGTCATGAATTAAATTACTACAGCTGCTTTCCCAGATCTCTTTCCTGCTGCTAGCAATCTCACACAGAAATAATAAAAAGTATTGTAAATTATTTCTAGAGGTATCTTTTTAATCACAGAACTGCAGCAAGGTACTTCTCCAGTAGCAGTGAGTCCAGGAAGCACAGGGTACCTGCCAGCATTAAAAGATGAGCACATCTGAAACCACGGGTCCAAGCTGTCAAAATACTGCTTGTTACAGGAATTTCACCTACGCTAAAACTCTGCTAGAGCAGTCCAGATAATAACAGCAACAGACAAGGAAAAAGTTAAAGGCATACTAATATAAATGGGACAGCACTGCTCACTCATATTTTTTAAGTCCCAGGAGTGTTGATCCATCATGAGCTGGTCTGGATTTATAACAAAAGAGAGAGTAAGTGGATGAATACCCCATAGAAAGTTTCTATTTTAAAAAGTGTCTGCCCTGCCTGAAAATCAGGATCACACCTCTGAAATTCCCACCTAATACTTTCTGTTACTTTCTGTTTCCTACTTGGTTTTATTTTTCTTTCTACAGTGAACTGAGCTACTCTAAGATTTTTTTTCTGTGATTTTCAGCAAAAGTAGATATAGTAGGAACTGTGGACAAACATTGAGGGCATCAAGCCCTTAGCCATCAAGAAACTTATCCTTTGTCCCCCTTGAGGAATGGATACAATGCCAGCTTGAGTGGACTCTGAATCCAAGGTTTAATTAGAGAGAAGGTGAAATCAGTCGAACCTACCTCTTGCTCAAATACTATTCTTTCCTTAGCATGCCTCTGTACTCCAGAAAAAAAAAAAGTCTTCTTCCTGTTGGTGACCATTTATGCAGGCACAGAATCCAAACTCTTTCTCACTGTATCCTCACCATCTGCATGTTGTCTACCTCTCTATCGACAGCCTCCAATAAAAGCTTCCTTTAATAGAGTTGTCCTGACTCACAGGTACGGGGGGAGGGAAGCTGACCTCGCTGCAGCATCGAGAGTCTCTGACGCATTTTGGGAGGCTGTGGTTTCAGGTCTGAAAGAATTCAGCCTTGTTTTCAACTAGGTTTTAGACAATTAACTTCCAAAATATCACCCTATAGCTCCATGTCCATTTGAAACTTGATACTGGTTTAGTGGTTCAACTTAGCACTATTCAGGGCTTTAGCTGTATGCTTGGAGAATTAGCAGTACTCACCAGCAGCAGAGAGTTTCTCAGAAACGCAGCCACCCAGGCTCCTGACTGGCTCCACCTCTTGTCCACCCACTCCCAGTTTCAAACATTTCACATTCCAAAACTGGAAGTGTCTATGCAATGTAAGGTCATGTTATTGCACAACATGCTCCACTCCTTCTAAGAGCCACTGCATCCTCAAAAGTACATCAACTCTAACAGCAAGAGAGCTGTTTACAGTGAATTTCTATCTGAGTGGGAGTATTTTCTCCATGAATCTTATAACAAGGACATGACGTGTATGACTCTTCCCTACATTTGGTAAAATTGTTACCAAGATGGCATTTATATGATACTTCCACATCAGCATGCCTTCCCCTTTAAGTTGACTTTTGAAAAATTGAGAATTCATTTTTACACTTCCCCAAAGTATTTCTGTGCTGGATAATTTTAGGACACACTAAACAGAACAATTTCTGCCTATCTTAAATTTAGAACTGAGGCCATTTGTAGCCTTTGCAATGCAACCGTGAAATGCAACTGATCGTCACCAATGCAGGTTTTTCCAATAACTCTTTTCATGCCAAATGGTGTGAATAATTGCTATGATCCTTCTTTCAGTTAGTCTTTAAATTCTAACAAGGGACTGAAAACTCCAGTTTCAATTATAATTGAAGAACACCTTATCTCTTAGTATAGGGAATTAAAAGTGAGGTGGCCTTTATTTTTTTCCCTCAAAGTATAGCACAGGTGGAAATGGTGTGGTCACATTGTGTTATCTTTGAAACTGTCTTCAGCTTTTCAGGTACAATTAAGCCTTCAGCCTTTCATGGAAAGCCTATTTGGTGTTCCCTTGAATGCCAGTGACTTCTGTTCGTATCTCCTAAAGGCAACAGTTGACATATTTAAATAAAGAATAAGTGACCAGTCCTTATGTGCCCACTCTTCTTTCTATTCAGATCTGTCACCTTTGTCTTCAGCACCACTGAGGCAGCTGAGCAGTGGGGAACCAGAAGGGTTCGGAGCTGAAAGGGATCCCAGCACCGTCTGGTAAGAATGAGTATGCCGGCAGGGCTAATGGCAAAGACAGCTCACAATGATTCCACAGTCAAGTGAGTTCTCCATAAGCTGTTACTCCTGTCCTCCCAGAAGCAAGAAGGTTCAGATCCAGCAGTCAGCATTCAGAAACCTAATTCAGGCTACCCAGTGAAAATAATGATTGCCAAAACAAGCCAATGACACTGAAAGAGGGAATGGGAAAGAGAATCCTACGAGAGGGGCAGAACAAGGGACAGAGGAGGATGCATTACATGTGCTGGCACCATGCTCTGCTGTAGGTAAGGGTAGCCTGGGATTTTCACTCTGAGTCATTCATTTGGAAGATATGACAAAGAGTCAACTGCCCTTTGTACCACGGAAGAGATACTTAAAATGGAGCTAATGGCTTAAAGTTATTTAGCTCCTGTTCAGTCTGTGGGCAAGCAAAAGGTTAGACTGTAATATTTAACCACAACTCTCATGCCTTTCTGAGAAGCACAGAGGAGGCTGCCTGAAGGAAAGTCAGACACTGGCCATGCTGCTTCCTGTGTGCACCAGGTGAAGAAATCTGCACCTGCCTTCAGCCTCACGTAGATAGCAAGCTTCCTCTGGTGCAGCAGCTGTCACACAGTGTGCTTTCTGGTAGAGCCCATTTCCTCCTGGGGGACATTTCCCTCGGGGACAACAGAGGCTAGTATTCTGTGCATGCCACCAGTCACAATCATCAAAACTGCTAGCTGGTCACCACACAATATAGCCAAAGGCTTAGTGCTGTGAGTAGAACTGACTGCATGTCTAAATGAGAACAGGATGAAGAACTGATGAGGGATAGCAAGACAAAGGAAAAGATTCATAAAAGTCTGGAGACACAGTACCATAAGGAGAACCCAGCACGTGTTATGAATCTTGGTGAGCTGTTCAAATAGTTAGTTTAAAAAGTAGAAGTGGTATGTGTATTCATTCTATTTTAATGTTCATCCATAAGAGGTCACTGTGTGATACAACGAACACCTTGGTGTCAGCAGCATTCCTCTCCCTTCCCATATGCTCAGCACCAGGTGTCCAGTCACCTACAGTAATGTCCCAGCCATTACGCAGCTGCCTTTCATAGGGACTGTCAGGGCAGGCAATAAAGCAAGATGTGTGTGAGTCCTTCACCTCGATCGTGTGACCTTAGCCAATTTTACAATCACTTAAACGTACTCACTTTTTATTCCCCATTAATCTCAAATGGAATCCAAGAGTTTTACAACCCCCATACACATTTTAAATAACCAGTAATAAATACACAAAAGTTTGGGAAACTGAGTTTGAACAGCAAAGATCTAAGTTCACAAATGGGAAAAGCTCCTCTGGTTTCACAGGGTTTGGGGCCTCTATTTTACAATCTGTTTCACTTTGATGTTGCTTTTTCAGCAGTTAGTAGACTTTTTCACATGAATGACTACAATACAGTGTGGGACATGAAGACTGTCAAGGTGACCTGCCCACAGGAACTTCTTAAGCATACAGTTTTTGTACTGCCATTCACCATGAGATGAGAGGAATAATAGGCAGATGCAATTTAATGGCAACTAAAACCATTTTAGCTCAGTTCAGCTAATCAAAGACCTTCTTCATGGAGTAAGGTGACTTAAAGGGAAGTATTTCATTCAGAGATTTCCATGGGAAAACAAAAAAAAATAAAAATAGCAGTATGGAGATTTTCCAGTGGAAAACTTGTTCTCGTCTTGTGGAAATTCCACTTTCAATTGACAAATTGTTTTTATGGGAAATTCCTAAGCAGCTGTAGGCACAGCCCTCATGCTGAGAAGTTTAAAAGCAGCTCATGTCTGACCCAGCGCCCTCAGATTTCCCACATTAGATAAACTGCAATAGCAGAGTCCTTGTCTTTCCCTTACTCCCATGAATAGCCTGCAGCACGCGAGTGGTCTCACCACAGACATGGCACTATATTGACTGCAGCCAGCAGTATACATGTGGTTACAGATGGGATGCATGAAGGATTCTTTTAATGTCCCAAATCAAGACTAATTACAGAGTCTTATATGAGCTGTCTCTAATGCTCTGATACTTCTGGTACTGGTAAAGTTGTCATTGACTTCAGCAACAGGTTTACCTGCACTAGGGGTTGCAGGCTTGGGAGAATCTTAAATGAAGCTCCTCCTAGTAGACTGCATCAGGGAGAGAGAACTTGGAGCTGACTTTTATGTGATTATGTGAATGGTCACAAATCGTGGATATAACTCCATTGTTACTTTTTTACATTGGCTTAAACCCATCAATTAAGACTACACACTGTAGTTATCATTACAGGGAGTAAGACATTTTTAGTGAGCTTGCTAAGGGTCTTCTAAATTTGCAGGAGGAACACTGAATAACTGTCTCCTTTACAGAGTGATATTAGGAAAGCATAAAGCACTCACTATAATGCATCTTCTATGAATCATCACACTGTGTAAACAGGCTAGAAATCATATTTATGGTAGGACTCAAAGTACCTCAGAAAGCCAGAGGAAGAAAAAAAGCTATTACAGTAGGCAGGCTTGCACAACTTCACACAGCCCAGAAAGGTACCAAGCACCTAAATCATTCACCTAAACATCTGAAGCAATTTACAGTATTTCTGTACCAGACCTGTACTTTCACACCAGTGCATTTTTAACACAAAATAAAATTTAGAACCCTTTGAGCAAAACAGTTAATACTGCTGACCATATGAGACTGGTCTTCA
>NW_008654375.1:0-2869 GCF_000695815.1 Acanthisitta chloris | reverse complement strand
TTTCCCAGCTACCTCCTGTCCCATATAGCAGAGCAGATCCAGCATCCCCCAAAGTGAGTCGAGCTGGAGGAGCTCAAGCACAGCAGAGCTGTGGCAGGAGCCCCCAAGGTGCCATTGAGGAGGCTGTCGGCAGTTGGCTGCCTGCCAGGCACTGCAGGCTACAAGGTGAAGGAGTGGACAAAGGCCACTGCTCAGCTGCTACAGTGACCTTCAGCTATGCTGATCTGCAACGGGAATGCACCCTCTGGCCATGCTCGTGTTTCTAAACCGCATGCTTTCTTGGCTATCTGCAATGCTATGAACACACATGATGCTGAATTCACACACGCACACAGCCCATGTCCATACTGCACACAAGGCCGATGAGTTCCCCTCTAGCCCTAACCACAAAGTGGCTAGTCAGCTCCAGCAGGGCCACTGCTGTTCCGCACCCGGGCAGCACAGCAGCCACACTTGTTCACCAGGGCTTGGCCACAGCAATAATACATACCGAGCTTCAATTGCAAATAACTTGAATTTCAGAGATGGGTTACAAAAATCATGCATCTCTCCACCCAAGGGAATTAATCTTTTAGGACATCACAGTAATAAAATAAAATTGCAATGAAAGCCTTATTGATGCAAACTTTGTTACAGAAGTGACAAGAAGGGCATTTATTTTCAGAGTCAGACACTTGAAGGAATACCCCACATGCTAGATAGCGTAAGTTGTCTTTTCCAGTATGTAAGAGAGCTACTTCTACTACACTGAAGCACACGTGATAAGAGAAGAGGTCTCAGGCCCTTCTCCATATTCTCTGCATACCTGTTACTATCACACAGCTGCTCTCAAGTGTACAGTTTCCTGTGCCGTACAAACTGCATACCACTTCCCCTACGGAAAAAAAGCCTTGCTTGTTCTTAATTGACGATGGAAATACTGTCATATTTTCCACTAGCCAAGCTTGAAACCATTACTGAACGAACCTTCATTAATTTTTCCACAACATTTTGCAGAAATGTCAGGAAACAGCTGCACCAGAAATGATTAACTGTCCTTATCACTAGGGTTTCATTGGCCAACTTCAAATTATACAGGTTTTCTTCCTTCAAAGCTCTACATTTAGTGATGTTTCTTGCTATTCTTTAGTTGACTGTCTCAGTACACTACTTTCTCTTCAAAAGTATCTGAATGCACAGGTTCAGTGACGGACAGACATTTTATGACCACTGGAAGAATTTGTACAGTTTGGAGCTGCATACTTCTAGGAAAAGATTGCTTCCTGCAGATTGCTCAGCTGTGTCTTTCTTGGATCAAATTCAACAAAATTCACAACTTGCAGTCAGATTGTATTTGCCAGTCAGACTGAATTCATTACACTGACATAAACTCTTCTTGCTGCATTTTCTTAGTCCTTTCCTCTCCCACTCTTTTTCTTGCCCCCTTTCTCTCCCCACACTTTCTTTCTCACCTCTTCTTTGAGCTATACCATGTGTCAAAACTTAACATACAATGCCCTGTACATTTTCTGGCAAAAACAAGTGGAACAGTATACATCACCGTTCCAAACATGCAAACACTGAGATGCTAGAAGGCTTGGTACCAAATGAAAGTGCAGCCATCTGGAGGTAATTGCTAGAGTGGATCTAAGATTCCTGACTGGCTGAAGCTTTGCAGCCTCAGAACTTTTTAGCAAAGCATCAGTGAGTGGATTTGCACATGGCACTGAACATTATGGAATTTTTCAAAAATGTAAATTCTTCGAATATCTGGTAAGAACATAGCAAGGTTCATAGGATCACTTTTAAAGACCAACATAATAGTATAGTGTCTTGAAATTTTTTTAAATACTTAGAGTTTCTACAGCACAGCATGTCACAATAATTCTGCATATACATCACTGGTAGATTAAAAACTGCAGTTGTTCACTCTTAAGTCTTCATTGCAGTTGTAAGCCTTGACTCTGTAACCTTAAGATATTTTTAGACAGAAGGAAATAGACGTGCAAATAGGTATATACATGTATTAGAAGTTACATAAAATTAATCCATTAAGTGGGGGTTCAGTCTTCATGCTGTTACGACCCCTTATTCCTAACAAAAGGTAGGTTACTTGAAGAAATTATGCAGAAATGAAGCATATATAGAGGGTGATCTAGGTATTACAGAGAAAAAAATCCTTCCTGTTGTCTGTAATTCAAAACTATTTGCATTTCCTGCTTTTTAAAAGTGTCCCTTCCACAGCATCGTGTGTTGCAGCACACAATCCCCATGCAGCTGTGCCCAGGGAGAGCCAGTCCCTGCTGCCCTCAGAGTGCTGGGTCAGCTCCTGAACGCTTTCATCGCCTTCAGCAGGTACACAGACAGCTGGCAGACCCTGCTCCAGGACGCCTAACACAGGCTGGCATTGTTATTTAATTGGTGCAGTGCTAGCTATGAAAAAAACAGCTCTGTTTTTAAATTACTCTACCAAGATACTTGCTTAGATAGCAGAAATGGCAGTACACAGTATTCTGCTTAAAATACGCATGAATATATATGGGTTCTATTTACAAGAGATGAAATACTGCCAAAAGGATGCAGGTTTTTTAAGGATTCAATTTTACAATATGCAACGCCAAATTTCTCCTTCACGGTATCCTTATCCGTCCCTGCTCTGCTCTGGCAGCAGCAGCTGGCGGTGCCAGCGGATTTCGATCCCCGCCTGCCCCGATCACAGCGCCGCCCGCGGGGGAAACGGAGCCGTGAGATTCCATTGAACAAGTGCCGATTTTCACGGGGTTTTGTTTCGGGTACTTTGGGGGTTTTGGTGAAGTGGGCGAGCTCTGAGATAAACAGAAGACAAGCCCCCCCAGCGCCCGCCCGGGCCGGCAGAAGGGCACGGCAGCGG